>NW_027248279.1:2333763-2408763 GCF_041260155.1 Ptychodera flava | reverse complement strand
AACATGGTGAAGCCACGTTTTTCAAAACGTATAACCGTATTTCTTAGTTAATCAAGGACAATTGCAATTCATTTGTAAACAGTCAACAATGATCACAACACACATACAAGCTGTGTTGACAGAAATAATACTGGAAATTTGAGCATGACAGGGTCAGGCAGGGTAGTTGATATACAGAAGCAGATTACAGAATTTACAGCTTATGTCCCTTTAAGACTCACTCTTTGACAATATCGTGGTTGCCCGGCACCCTGCAAAAGGCGTCATATCGTTCTTAGATGTATTAAATTGTACAGTGATTGTATAAATCCTTTAATGCTACCGTACATACTTATTTGTCCCTGACTTTGGGACTTAAATAGCATACACTGAAAAAACTGCCCCACCCCTCAAAAAAAACCCACAAAAAAAACCAACCGCTAATCGGTGCTGTATCCGAAGGACCTTTGCAATATTCTGCCATCACTTGGTCGTGCAAATGACGACACAAACATTGAACTTTGCATAAAATATTGAACATGACTGAAACAACATGAGTTTTGTGTTTCTCACCTCTCTTCGGCTATTCACCGTTAAATGAAACCAAAGATCTCTTCAAATAATTGAAAAAACGAAATTTCATGTCTTTTTTGTCATTTAATGCGTACAAACGTGAATCAATAGTTAATTTTGTGGAATAATTACAGAGATAGTTTACACATAGTAGTTTTTGTAAAAGTATAAAAACAAAGACCTGACAAAAAATCTGTGTACAATAAATATAAAGAAGTCCATAAAATTAAAAAATTAATGGTCTCAATCGAGCTTATAATTATAATATTTGTTATATTTCGAACTTAAATTCCTTGACCTCTGACCCTCTCATCCAAGTTGTTTTAATGACTAAAATCACATTACCTGTCAGTAAGAAATTTGTTATTCTGCACGAGAAGAAAACACATAAAAATAAGGTAGAATGTGTCTCGGGTAAATATTCCAACTGTGTAACTTTTCCTATTTGACGGAGGATGCAAATGTTTAATTTTTAGATTTCGAAGCGTATGCTACCTTAAATATACTGGTAAAATTATGTTATGCACAAAGATATACTTAACAGAACATAAATTGAAGTCATAGTTTGCTCCAGAATGACAACTATCACAAAACCATTTTTGTAATTTCTAGTCGGTTAAATTAACACAGTGGCATGTGAACGAAGATAATTAGCTGAAGGCCGGGCTAGACATACATTCCCCAGTAGTTTATCGGGATTTAAACTAAGCAAGTTACAGCTTGAACCGTTGTAAAGTCTGTGCACTTGCTGGTACTACGAAAATTGTGCACTTGCTCGTACTACGAAAGTTTGACAACATCAAATTTACAATCCATTATAAAGAATTGCAAGATTTGAAGGAATTAAAGGAAATGAGTATACAATTAAGAGATATTAAAAGTACAAGAATTAGAGAAATAACGTGTACAGAAAAGAACAAGACTTTCTGAATGTTATGAAAATAACACACCTAATATACAACAAATTTACTGTTCTATCATCCGTGTATATTTCGGCAATTCAGTCAAGGTTAAATATACTTGTTTGAAAACTATGATTCACGTCATATGTGTATACTGATGCATACTGGTTAGATAATGTACCTCCCCGCCATACTGTATACTATGTCTTGTGTTTTTAGCAACTTTTGGAAGGGGCTTTATCGATTCCTAGACTATTTACCGAGGCTCTTCTGCTGGCTGGGAACTAAAAAAAACATTGAAAAAATAATGAGTTCAAAACGACTACAATGTTGCAGATTATACTTTGTCTTGCACATATATTTGTCCCTGAGTAACTTTTTGTGTTTATGGTTTTGCATAGATGGATGTGAAGTGGCAGTAAACGCTAGCAAAGAGGCCAAAGACAGTTGCATTTAACCTAATAAGTATTTTTAGCTTCCCGTGAAAGTGTTGGCATTTCATCAAAGACGACAGACGCATTAAAGGTTTGAGAAGGCGTAAACCGAATAGTGATATTGATTTTTCTTCCTTTCGAGATTGACGTTGCAATGAAAAATGACAAATACGAGACACATCGGTTAAAAATTAAACTGATCTGCAATTTCTAAAGAGAAGGTCAACCTAGGTTTACGTCACTTTCAGTAGGAAAGATTTAAGATGTGGGTTTACTTGACAGTTTGTGCAGTAGGTGATAAAATGAGAATTTGTTTATCGCTCTGTGTGCAGTAAGCTTAAATGGCGGTTAAAAATATAGTCTCCAATGTTCAACAAACTAAAATACAATAATTTCTCTTTTTATTTGCGTCCCCAATTGTCACTTTTGACATAATGTTCATTTCTAAGTTTTAGCAGTCTGTGCCTCCAAACAACAAATATGTTTTTTTTTAACTGTGTCATATTACTTGGTCATTGACTCTATCTCACTCATCGAGTACCAGGGCCTTCTTGAATTGGACAATTGAGCACTTCAGAAAAGCATTATGTTGAAAACAGTAATCTGTTTTACAAGTTATCTCCATCTTTTTGTGCATAATTATGCTGATCATTAAATTAGCTTACAATAATAAAATTGGAATGACAAGAATGTAGTAATTACTACATTCCTGTCATCTAGTATTACAAGCAGTCATTGCTAAAGTAAAATAAAGACTGCAGCTGTTTTCAACTGACGCTTTGCTTCTAAAACAACATGGATCTAATGAATACTGATTCTGCACCAATTTTCTTTCACGGCTACATCTCCTATAACTATACACCAACAGATACACACAAGTCAACACCATCAATCAGACTATTGATGTCCTCTGACCTGTTTTCATGGCTCCAAAGTCTTACGTGTGCGTAGGTGACAGATTCATCCGTTGGAGTGACAGGGGACGCTTTTGATCGTGGTTTTTGGCGACCGTTACCAGGCTTTGGTTTACGTTTAGGATCGATGGAAAATTCCAGATCGGCGTATGTTAGGCCTTCTACGTTTGCCTGAAGTATAAAACAGACTTAGATTTATGGCCGACTACAGATTATAGTCCTATTGACAAACCTGTACGGTGTAATAAGAACAAAATTCACCAGGCACGTGTGGACGCTTAGGACCTGATTTGTAGCACATATACGATATTTTTTGCAAATATTAAGATAGATTGTATTCCGAACTAAGGTAAAGCGATATAAAATCTGGACTATTAAATAAGTGCAAGCCCAAAATTATTAAGTTGAGAGACGACACCACCTAATGAACATCTGGCAAACAGACGCAGGCACAGTAGGAGTTCATTTTAATTTCGTAAACTCCTTTTGAATATACTGAACAAACAATTTCCACAAACTGTTTCCAGTGCTGATACTATGAGTAAACTGATGTACGGCAGTAGACGTATACGTGTTAAATAAAAATGTTAGCGGCATTAGTAGACAATTAACGGCATTTAGTGTCATTTAACAATGTTTACAGACGATTAAATAGAAATAAAAGAGAGTCTGAATATGATCACACTGCTAATTGATTATTGACAATGAAGAAGTAACAAAAAATGCAAAACACTGACCTGCAAATTTGATTGAACTTTGAATTCGTCCTTGGACTGTTTATCGGCATTGCCATCGGCATCCGGGACATCATCGTACACTCTCTCTCCTCCTTTGGCAGATTTACTTGTTGTTGACTCAGCCATCTTTCATGCGAGTTTTTCTCTGAAAAAATACTCCTCTGTTAATATGCTTATCATGGACACTCAAGGGTAGACGCCATACGGGCTCGTTTTAATTTGTACACGATGTCGTGTTGAAATATACCGGACAGATAATAAAGTGTTGGTATGGACATGTTACAACTTATGTACGTTAAGCCTGCTTAAAATCTCAAATAAGTTGTATTTTGGAACTGAAAACAAACACCAAAATATGGTTCATTACATTATAATAGGACATGACACGGTGCATTGCGCCATAGACAGTAGAGGCTTCTCCCACTACTGTCTATGATTGCGCATAGCAGCAATCAATAGAGCAAACAAAAACAAACAAACAAACAAACAAACAAACATAACAGTTCCAAAGCTTAATGAAGCATTTTCTCCGATATCATAACATAATACACCAAACACTTGTTCTGTTTGGTCGTCTATTTAAAACGTAAAAAGTATAGCTTATGTAAATCTTATCGATATATTTTCTCACCGTACAATGATTAAGGATATACAGGCATTGGATATACAGGTAATGTGTTTTCTGTTTAGACTAACTATGACACGGATCTGTTAGATCTGTTATTACCTAATGATTAAACTGAACGAAACTGCTCTGATTTATTGCACAGAATTTACTTTGTTTCGACTATCCTTGCGTTTTATAGTTTACTGGATTGTTCTTTCCTTGACTCAAAAGTTTTACTACTAGTAAATCTTTATATTTTAAGATTAGACTTTCGTCTGTATTGAATAATTTTGTATTAAATAGTTTTGTCTGTGGTATACCATTTTTCCCGTACTGGGTGACTTCGTATACACCAAACTGACCGCCGCTGTTTGCGCTGCCCTCTTGAATTTTTGAACCTTTATTAGGGCGATGCTTCTTCTTCTTCTTCTGGTCCACAACAGCGTACGGACCTAAATGAGCACAGAAACGTCTCTCATAATCACAACTCAATGACGATTTCACATGCATAGCGACCTTAATGTAGTGCGGATGTGAAGAGAGACGCTGAAGTATATTTTTCATTTGAAAAAAAAAAAACCACGTATAAACAGTTACGCAATTTTTTTAAAGGACGAGAGAACTAAATGATTACCTTCGTCAGTTCCACTGGAGACTGCATAAACATTTGCATTTTTCTTTCCATTCTCCGATACCGCGTTTTCAGCTTGTCCATTGTTTCCTAAGAGGCAATAGAAGAATTAATAAAGTGCGACAAACTTTTCTACAATCCGTTGTTATGTACTTTAACAGGAAAGTGTCTCAGCTGAAAACGATTAAAATAGTTTATGTTGTGTCAGTTTTGTCACAAAATATATATTATCTACAAAACGTTTTCTATTTTCCTCTGTCATCAGGGTTAAACGATGCGAATGAAGGGCAGAGAAATTTGATGTATAATTTCAAAACCGAGTCTATTCGTTTTTCAATGCAAAAAATATACATAAGGAATATGCTGCAGTATAATTATCTTCGTATTATTTATGCAAATGATATTCACCTGCATCATTAGTATCAAAGGAACTGTTTGTAACCGGGTGCTGATAATCCCTGATAATTGTTATCTTCCATTGAGCTGAAGAAGACAAAATGACTGTATTTTTGAGATCGAATATCATGGTTAAAAATGTTGCTTTTGTACGAGGTAGAAACAAAATATTTACATTGAACAGTCGTTCCTATTTTTTTGCTATGATCATTTCACTGGCCGATATGTCTGTTAGTTAATTGCCAAAAATAAAATAAATCTAATAAATTACAAACTACTTTATACATCAGCAATGCGTACATCTTTCCAGTTGGGAGAAATGTCTACATTATTTGAACTGCTGTGCATCAGTTTGATAATGCAATACAAACAGTATATGATATGAAGGTTTTGTGATAAATGTTAAATATCAAGACAAATGGCGGTTTACCTCATATCTTGATTAAACCTGTTAAAATAATGAAAGAAGTTTGCATTTAGGATATGATTCGTGATGGGATTGTTATTTTAGCAATAACAGACACAAAGAATTAAATAATACTAAGACAGATATGTACCTGGATCTTTGTCCTTGTTTGAATTCCATTGTCTGAAATTCAAAATCGATAACAAAACCACTACAACAGCCAATAAGATAATCAATGTACTAACTATGATACCGCCAACAAGAGCAACCTGAGACTGATTCCACGGGTTCAGGGGGCTGCACTGTAACGAAGTAGAAATAAAGATAGACAGCTTTGAACTTTTGAATCTGAAAGTGTGAAGTTCTGAAACTACATTGTGTGTCAGAATCGAATACCGTAAACATTTAATCAGTGAATGTTCTAAGCGTCGACAAGTGATATTATCGTTGCAGTACCATGACAATTAACACACCGCTTGGAAGAGTATAGCATTAAAGATTACACGTGTTTCAATGTAAATTTTATTGCAACTAGTGAGACCAATGACACTAATCTTGTATAAGGAATGATGTCGATTGTCGAATCATTTCGGTTTCAAATTCATTAAAACCTCTGGCAGTATTCATCAAAGGTTTATCTGAATTTGTCGATTTTCAAATTCAGGTGTAAAGAATGAGTGTAGCAGCCAAAGAATGCGCTCAAAAATAAAACTAACAGATCTAAGAACCCATTACGTTTCTTTATTTACTGTAGGTATTTTAAGATGCCATGCCTAGCTATCCAATTTCAATGAGATATCGATCATGTAATTGCTGTTACATGTACCTTTAACTAATCAAACTTTAATAAAAAAGCGACATTATTTTATTTTTGTCTCACCATCGGAGATGTCTCTACACGTAAACATTTTTAGCGAATGAAATAAGTGGGTCAACTCCCAAATCACTGTGAAACCTGAGTGAAAGATTCCATTGAAACCAGGGTTTCCTGTCTTAATCACACTGCCTTGTGATATCGTTAAATGATACCGCCCTTTAAATTATAGCCATTTATCATAATGCCCTTGTCGTTTTGGTTCAAAGACACACTATTCGTCGATTTTCTGTTCGAGATTCGTGAAGTAAATGATAATTGTGTTCTGTATTTGCACATTAGGTGCAGGAACATTCTAAAACAAGTAAACATACCTGCCACTTCAAGCGTTATAGAAAACTCAGCATTTCCGACTTCGTTCGATGCACTGCATATGTAAACACCACTGTCATCTTCAGTTACATTAAATATTTCTAAAACACTTGTTCGTACAGTAGATTCTCGCCATTCATACACTGTGAATCCATTACTGGTGTTTAAGACAGTGTTGTTGAATCCGTACCAGGTTATGTTGACGTCAGGGTTACTATTTATTTCACACACAATTTCGGCACTGACTCCTTCTCGTATATTCAAGTAAGAGTTAGTATCTTCATTAAGAGCGAATGGTACATCTGAAATTAAGAAGTAACAGCCCTATGAAAAGACAAAATTACATATCATTTACTCAAATACAATGCGTCTCAATCAATGTGATGACGATCTATCGTTCAAACAATCTATTTAACCAAGACATTGAACGATGTTACGCATAACGGGAATTCTCGTGCTTTTGGGACTGAATTATACTGTGTTATATACTAGCAGAGATAGGGAAAATACAACATGAGAATTCAGCTTCTACTTACAATGCACATCAACTTGAACAGTGTTTGTTTATAAAGTCTGTCTTCGAAATATGCGTTATGGGCTTCACAATAAAACACTGCGTCGTGATCCGCGTGTGATATTTCTATCAGCAACTCCTGTGACGAATTTGGCCGTTATGGACATCATCTCCATGTACGACTGAGCCAAGGCCCTTTGTTACTATTTCGTCATCACGAAACCAAGTTAGGTCAGCGGCAGGGTTACTGCTGCATGAAGAGCAGGTAAGATGCAGATCCTGACCTTCTAGAATGGGACCATTATAACCAGTTACAGTTGTTTCACAGCCTTCAATATCATAAGGTGGAACTGTAATACAGAAAAACGTATAAGTACTGTAATAAAAAGACATATCATGGGTACTGTATATGTTGAAATGACTACAATTGTAACACTCAATGCGTTTTTTTGTGTTCTGAGCCAGGCTAAGTAAATGTTTTTAAAAGGAAATATCATCGTCGCATTCTGTTACATTGTACTCAGTCATAGTGAGAATTTTCTAACAGTGATTTTCGCCAGATTAGGCATACAGCAGTCAAATACAGTTACAAGAACAAAAATGTGAACGTTGAAGGTGTTTCGACAGGACGTATTTTTTTCGAATAATTTTTATTGCTGGTAATTCATTTTTATGAGGCATATTGCAACTGCTTAGCCTACATTATTTTTCAAAGCAACCAATACTGTAAAACATTTGAATAGCATTGCATCGTAGACTTGTTTCACCTAAAACATTTGATTATCTGCTTCACATACAGCTACATGTTCAACGTTATACAAATATCAACCTATGAATGGCATTAGTTAACAAATATTTCCTACAGGTTTGCACAGATATGTTATATGATATAGGAACTTACAGTATACTTCAATTATCATAACGTCCGATATAATTTCACAATCGGAAGCCATAGCGTGACAGAAGTACTCAGCCTTATTATCATCTGCATACAACTCTACTGTTGAAGTTTGTATGACAATCGTCCCATTAAATTCACCAATTTGTTCCTCTTCAGCGTAATTTGTAATGCGCTCTTCTTCGACGGCTTGGCCATTCTTGATCCACTGTATATCCGCTGCAGGGTTGCTACTTTCTGTTTCACAAGTCAGTGTCCACAGTTCCCCAGCCTTCTTTGGACCTTGAGATGCTGTTGCTGTAACTGATGTGGGGGAACTTTAAATTCAGATGAGAAATCATTAAGCATTGCATGCCTCTGTAATATATGCATCTGTAATAAAATTCGACCAGATACACAACAGACGCACGTACCATTTGAATAGTTTGTTCATTTGTGTAACGCCCGGTCAGCGTTCTTTCTGAAAACAAGTGACTTACTTTATAATTGTGCGAGCTCTTCATTACTTTATATTTGGTAAATGTACGTTATTAATTGTCATCAGGCAGTTTTTACACTGTTATCCAATTAGATATTTACTATTACTTTGTAACAAAATTGATAGGTGTAATGCGTCCCAAGTGATAAAATCAGCGGGATCCGGATGAGTCTCCCTTACAGGTTCCTCCCCAGCCAAAGACAGTGCCTTCCCAATGGTGCCTGGCGAGCCTTTCGTCTCGTCTTATGGCAGTGTAATGGATATATTCATGACCAATGTCACTCGGTTCTTATTTAGTAACAGACTGTTGTTCGAAGCGTTTATATGGGCATCCCTTGATAAGTGAACTCCAGAGCAAACACTAGATAAATTTTCACACCAGCTAGATGAATACATAGCACTTTACTTTAAAATGGGACCAGAGGCTACGGTGTCTTCGTTGACGTTCACCGTCATAATGAATTCACCGTGCTAAACACTTTGCGAAGCTCTCTGCAAAGAATCTGGCCTGTGGTTACTTGCCCTAAAATTATTCACCGATGACGTGAACACCAACGTTCATTTTGAGGGTCGTTTGTTGCAGCATGATGACAGGGTTAAGCCAGACCAACTATTTCAAACCTGAATCTGAATCAGTGCACTCTTGTAGTAATTGTAAAGTTACTCTAGCTGTTACCAATCCCCTGTGCAAGTTTGTAAACACACGTACCTTTTTACAAATTACACAGAGTGCTTATTGAATAGCAAACATTATCTACACTCCTGTATTGTCATTGTAATGAATGTCTAGCAACAACAGTTTTTGCTAAGGGGTTTTCTCTTGTGGTATATTTACTTTTATCACGACCTATTGACCGATATGAATAAATATTTTTTATTGGCTTTCCTTTACTCAACAATCCTAAATAAGCTAAACCAAAATAAAATAAACGTTGACAAACATTAACAATGAGGACAGTTCATGTCAAGATTGTTATCGGTCATTGACGCTAATTGATTCTTATTGCCGGAGGCTACAATTTTACAATTATTAACATTTGTCCGATATGCTCGTCTTCACTAACATTGACACTAAAATTAATCGTTTCCTGACACATACATTTTGAGCACCAGAGGTCCGACATAATTCATTTATCAGGTCAAGTAAAGGGCAGTTCTTTAATAGCCAAACTAAATTTATTCTAACGATACGGTATTTATAGCTGATACTATTCCGTATTTGCTTTCTAACATCGGATATCTGATGTATGTCACAACTGACATTCTCTAACTTAACACGTCTTCTATGACGGAAATACGATTTGTTCATTATAGATGTGACTTTACATAGGTAGAGAAATATTAAGTCAATCAAACGATCGCATAAGCAACAAATGCTGTGCGGTTAGCTTTGCAAACATTTTCATAGGAGCTATTCAAATATAAATGTTTACCTACAATAAACATTCAATGGTCCTTGAGAACACTTTAGTGGTGATAGCTGAACAATATTTGTCGCTTCACATCGGAATTTTCCTTGGTATCCGCTCTTGTAATTTCCCAATCGTATTTGAGTTTGACGCTCCCACTGTCTTCCGGATCTGGTGAAAGTTTGACCAACTCCTGCTGATCAGTTTCATTGAACCACATAAGTGTAGCTGATGGATTACCATCCATTGATTCACATTCAATGAGAACGTGGTCACCTTCCTTGTACGATGGGTTATTCGCTGCATTGTCACTACAAACTGGCTCATCTGGGCTATCTAGAAATAGAAACGAAACACGAAAATGTCTTTCCATTTATAGCTCAGAAATTAAGTTTCCGTGTGAAAGTGTTATAATGTGCGATCACAGTGCAAGGCATTACATCTATTGTAATCATCTATAAAAAAAGACGTATATTCATTGATGATAAGGTCTTGTCAGGTTAAAGTCAAAAAGATTTCTCGAAATTTCTTCAAAGTTACAGACATATTATCTGATAGATTTTGATATCATTGGAAGTAATAACACCAAAACTCACATAAAATGGCACAAAGTTTGGTATTGCCAAGTTACTCACATTTTACATCAAACGGTCCAACCAGACACTCTCCTTGACTTTGCGTCTCTTGGTGATGCCCTTCACACGTACATGTGATGCCGTTGTCGTATTTTTGCAGTGTCCATGTGTAAGTATACGTTGCAATACAATCCCAATCACACTCTGGTTCTGCTAAGTACTCCCCTTGCATTTCATGACTGCCATTGAACCATGTGAATGTCGGTAATGGGTTTCCGCCTTCTGTTTCGCAAATAATCGTCATTTCATCTCCATCTTGTAAAAAATTTCCAGCTGCAGTTGAATCGCTTCTGCATTGTGGCCATGGAACATTTGGTTGGTCTTGATTTAATGATAATGAGGGATAACCATGTCAACTATTACGACATTACGCTGCACAAGATGATATTTACATTTATACAAACAAAATGGACACAAGCTTGGTTAGTTCTAATGTAAAGGTTTGTACAATATCGGACATTCTTCTATAAATACTAACACCTAGTACACCGAATCACAATATACTTACAGTGTACTTCAATTTGAACTGTTTTCTCATCAAATCCATAATCATTAGTTCCAATGCATGTATACATTGACATGTGATCTGACCCTTCGACGTTTGTGATGGTAATTTTACTGTCACTTTCTGAAAGTTGATAGCGTTCTTCATCAGGTAAAGAAGAGTCATTCAATAACCAGCTATACGTCGGTGGTGGCAATCCTGTAGAGTTGCATTTGATAGTAATGACCTCATTTTCAATCGCCACGGCTGGATCTAGATCTAATTTTTCAATCTGTGGCTCAACAGGGTCTGTAGATGTCAACGACAAATATTGTGTCAATAATGTTATTGTTAATGGAAACAATTGTATTTATAGAATGTCACTCACACTTCCTTATAAGGTAGCTTTCCGCCTTTGCGACGACCTCTTTTCAAACGTGAAGTTTGCCATCAAGTTGTGTATTTCTACACAAGTATTATATATCACCTGAAAGCTATTTCTATGAATTTTTTGTTTGATCAAGAAAATGGGTGATTAATTTTCATGAAGATTTTAGTGAAAGTGTAATGAAATTGGGTAAACTGACGTAAAAAAGTTTAAGTTAGCGTGGAAGGGGGCCATTGTCTAGGTGTCAACGAATAATTGCACTTCAGAATACTGGCTACAAAACCGTGTCTCAGATTTTTGAAAAAAGCCTTAGTTTTTTCACAGTGCTGAATCAAAGTTTATCAACCGATTAGTCTCACAATGTCGTATAACTAAACAGTGAAAACTCGACACTTAAGACCCACATTAAAAATTGAGACAAACCTATTCGATAACGTGTGTGGAAATCTGGTGGACTTATGTTCACGCGTTCTCGAGTTAAACTCTTTTGAGCGTGCTGCAAAGTGACAAAATGTCGAACTTTGAAAATGGCGATTTAGTAAATTGGTTCGGTCTTCGCTTTATGAATGGCCATAAACAATTTACTCGACAGTAAAACACCAAAACAAGATAGTTATATCAACGTTTTAGCCAAAACAGTGTTGTCACTCATTGAAATCTCTGTCAGCGGTTAAAATAAGGCAAAAAAGGACGATTTTCGGGAGCGATGTCCCCTCTCAGAGCACAATCTACACAGTACTAGTGATCGATGACTAAATAAACTTGAGGAGTGCCCAGGATGGGACTATACATAATTATGTCGGATTAGCTGTAAGATGTAGACAGAGTAGTAACTGTTCAACCTAACTGTCAGGAATGCTACGGCATCTCGATGTCGTCTACAGAAGCGTAAATATAATTTTATGTCAGCATTCGATCTCGGAAAAGGTTCGTAGCTGCAGAAGGTTTTGATTGAGCGATACCGATAATGAGTGACATAGTGAATTGAAAATCGGTTGACACCACAACTAAAAGAACTTTTATTTATATGTAGATATAGATTGGCAGTGTCTGTTATCATGAGGGTAAAAAAGACCTCCATGCTGTGATTCAGTCAGCTGCTAATTTTTTCGAACGTCACACGCCTTGAAAACAGATTAACACCCACTACTCAACTCCGAGCCTTTCTAACACAGTAGTTTGCCTTCGCTGAATACGACATTTCTGAGGTGAAGACCGTTTCTGGAGTCATTTTTGCTGACATAGCCAAATGTCAGTCAGCGGCAACAAAGTCAAGGGAGAGAATTTTAGAAAACTTGAACATCAAGACAGGAACGTCATATTATCGAGGGCTGTCCCAAAACTGTGTCATCGGTTTCGTTACAAATGCTCTCAACGGTAATCGGCCAGGGGCGTAAAAATTTGGATGTAGTATAAATCCTTTGTCTGACATTAGCAGGCTGTCTTTTACACCCGTGGACATCGGTGTGGTTGTTTTGGACTTTTGATGACCCCTTTTTCGCTTTCTTCAGTTCATGACGCTGTTTCCGTCTCTGCCTTGAATGCTGAACATGTACGGGTAGGCCTATGTCGCGATATTCAGGTATTCGCAATCACTATAGGCCTCCAGTGGAACCTACCATTCATGTATACGTGACGGCCGGAGCTTCTCCAACCACTGCTCCGGGTGCTTTTTCAAACGTTAACGCGCAAAAGTGTCCAAATAAAACATTTGGTGTGTGACAAAGCAAGTACATATATACATGGCTTGCCGACGTGACTCGTCTGACTCGGATTACGTTGCCAAATATAGTCTTAGGATTCTGATCAAAATTACTGTCTGCCCCGATGATCATTGAAACACTGTCTATCCACGTCAATAGCTGTTGGTCCATAGCTGTTGTATTTTCAGACGGGATTGGATTCTTGCCTTTTTTACGGGCTGGTTTTGCCTTTACGATTTTAACCCCGCCACCACAGACTAAAATCGTAAAAGTCAAAACCAGCCCGTAAAAAGGCAGGAATCCCGTCTGAAAACACCACAGCTATTGACCCACAGCTACACCGTACACGCCACAAAACGTCATACGTGTCAATGGGCGGGCGATCTCTGACAAGCGAACTTGACCGTGACTTTTTTATTTTATAATAACTACAGGTTCTGCCATTACACATGCTGTAGATTGTAACACTCGATACATGCTGCTATTTGTGATCCGTACTGTCCCGAAATAAAATCGTAAAAAAATGTCACGTGTGGCCTCGTTGTATCGCTAATATTCAGAAGTTCCATCTTTTGTGAGCGCCAACCCCTATGAGAAAAAAGTACGATCCACCGTTCTGCGCCTGATCGCTACGTATACACACGATATGTGGCGAGGATCTTGATACACGCAGTTATGGTAGGTGTCAATTGGATTTTCACAGCGGAAATTGTCAGTGTGCATGCGACAATACAGTGGCGCTGCCGCTTAGCTTAATCCCTTGCCAATCAAGACTTAGCGGTAGTCTCAAAACGCAAAACAGGCATCTATTCCTCTTGAAAGTTTTTTCTAGAAACAGAAACTTACTGACCATGATATTCTTCACACTTGAAGATCAATATTAAAGGAACACTTTTCAGGGAAAAAAAACAAAATTCCGGTTTTCGACATAAATTACGCCAGTAAGCTTAAATGTGGAAAGCTACCTTAAGTTTACAATATACATTCTCAGATGTTTCAAACCAATTTTTCATAAAAAATCAGCTTATTTCAACATGAGCAAAAAGAAGGAAAGAAAGAAGGAAAGAATAATAAGAAAGAAAGAAAGACAATCAGAAAGAAAGAAATTGAAGGAAAAGGAGATTTTAGAGTGTTCTAAATTGAAATTACCTGTTATTATCAGATCCACCTCGACAATACCCGGATCAGCTCCAAATTCTGAGACTTCACAGGTATACAAAGATTGGTCACTTCTGCTAACTGCATGAATTTGAAGACTTGCCTGTCCAACTAACCCATATACATCTTCGTCAGTTACTAAATTATGGCCTTTTTTAGACAGAATTTGATCTCCACCTGCGGCCTTTCCTTTAAACCAAAACAGCGTATAATCACTGCAGGTGGTAGTGTATGCACAGTGCAATATTGTCTCCAAACCCGTCAGAGATCGCACAATATCCGAGTCAGTATACACTTCCACTTCACAGAGGGACGCTACCTGTGCATCTGGAGACCAAATATAGGTGGTATCTTATTGAACAAAGGATAAAATCATCTGAAGAAGGACGAACAAGACACATCTTGAGTTTTAAAGACAAGGAAAAAAATACAAAATGAAAATGAAAGTATTACAACAATAAAAATATTTCATTACACATTATAAAATATGAATCAGGAGCGGATAAACAATAGCAAACAGCCTCATCCTGTAAAATCCGACTAAAAGTGATGCACAAGTCAGGCCGCCGCTTTTCTCGATGTGTTATTATAGAATGAGTAGGTTTTAGTTAATGTATTAATATTTAACAAATGAACGACAAATACAACAGGTTTTAAGCTCTACAAGATAAGTGTCACGCACATTTCAAGGGAGGCAACAATGATTTGGAGTTGTAGAATCGTTTTTATTTTGCTGATATTTCGTAAGTGTCATTTCTTTTTGTATTTCCTTTAAGGTGTCTTTGTGTTGTTTTCCATGAATGCCAGTATGATACGCTCTGAATTAAACGGGTAAACCAAGCCAATTTTGAATATATAACGTGTATATCAGTCACTTAGTCAAATTGAAGAGTTTAGGAAGGACATATCATACATAGCTTTCAGATTTCAATTGCGCACAATGTTTTCTTCATGTATAACTTTGATATTTTTCAATAGCCACGCTCTCTACTGGGAGCCTTACCATTGGTGACGACGTAACAGTTGAAAAGGGGGATACTGCTATATTGGAGTGCAGCTATACCGAGGGTATTGAACTATATATGGCGGCATGGCATAAGGGACCGGAACCAACGGATCGTGTGAAAATCATTGAGACAAACGGAGACATCGTGTTGGTGACAGAGGGATACGAGAACTGTTCGTTTGTCGACGGAATATCTTTAAAAATAAATAACACCAAATTTGACGACGAAGACACATATTGGTGTGAGGTCCAGGAAGAGTATACGCTGAAAAAAGATGAAGGTTATTTGTACTTGAATGTCACAGAGCCTCTACAAGGTCAGTGATGTGAACAATATTGAAGTAAATTACCTTTGCAATTTTCCGTGCTTTTTGCGCATGGCAGCTTTTTCAACACCGTTGAGGGTGTGGAAGGATGTAAGGTCCTCAGAGCAGATTTCTGCATAGTCAACATCGCCACGAATCAAGCATTTTCAATAAAGATATGTCCAGGATTTTTGTATATTTCCTATGAGTTGCGCGAAGAGCGCAGTAGGGTGGTCCTATTTTTGTATGTGAGAAAGGGAAATAAATATATCACTCGCGCGTGGCACATTTTGTTGAATTTTCACCTGTCCCGCTAATGCCGAGTAAGCTTATTGATTTGGCATACAGGTAAAGTAGTGCAACTTAATTCGTAATTATCCTTTTAGAACTTTTTGCTGTGAAAACCAGCTCAAATTACTCTATTGACATGTTATTTTTTAATACTTGTCAAAGGAAGAATATTTACGTTCAAATGCAGAAAAGTAAAACAATCGCCAGCAATCTCAATATCATGGTCAAGCCGATACTTTCGTAAGCGTGCTTCAAAATTAAGATCACAAACGGTGTTGCTTGTCGATCTTGTAACTGACAGACTCAACATGGCAAAGTAAAGGTATTGTTTGAACTTATATAAAATGTAGAAGTAGTTGCAGTAACATACTCAGTCTGGTCATAAGGATTAGTAAGAGTTTCAGTAAATCAAACTAAGTTATCGGATGGAAAAGTAGTTTAAGAAATAAAGAAGGGGGTTAAGGTTTGTTACAATAAGCATGACAACGTTTCCCACAGAATTTTGACACGTCCCGAGCGACACATACTCTTCGTTATAGTTTAACATCTCACAGACTATGAGTCCGTAAATTTGCCCTAATATCAATTCGGCGAATACTGTTCTCAAATAGTGAGGTGGACATGATCGGGCGGTAGACCGCAGAACTACCAGTAAACTAGGACCCAAATTTTCTCACCATGTCGTGGTTGTCAAACGCCATATGAGGTAGTAAAGGAAACCAAAAATCAAAGAATTAAAAAAACATTAATCAGAATTTTTTTCATCATTTCAACGTCTTTTCTCCTTCTTTGACAAACACTGTACTGAGGTTGCCAAAGTCATCAAGTGTCGGCTTGCCCAGATGTGTCTATATTAAGTGATGGTGTACTCTGTTGAAACTATCTAAAAGTCGGATACACATTTTAGAATTAGAATAGCAATTTAAGTTATTGGGTTATAGTAGAGAAGCGAGTATTTCTTCACGATTGTAGCCTTCTTTATCACTGTTTGGTTTTACTGCCCGGATGTAACCTCGGTGCGTGGCGTCCGAGCCGGAATTTGCTTATCAGCTCTAAAATGACAGTCTGCCAAGTAACCTATATGTGGCGTTGTAAAACTGTAAAGAATAATCATTTTTGAACTGTATTCACGCCACCTTGCTCATATAAGCGTTTTTTTGCGAGATAGCTTATTATCACCATCGCCGAATACGCAACGCAAAGACAACATGTCATGGTCTCGTAGTGAAATGTGTTAGTAAAGTAACAGTTCCTATTAGTACAACAATGGCGTTCATGCCTGCCGAATGGCCGTTCAGATGTCCGTTTGACCGTCGCGATAAGCCCTGCCACAGTCCCGTGGCCTTGTGAAGATATCTCTGTACACTTTCTAATCTTACAGTAGAGTTTGTCACACACAACTGAACGCATGATACTCATTCAGATGCTTTCACACCTGACGCACAGAATCTTCGTACGTGTTTATAAAGCAGGTAAATATCCCGATGTCCCACACTTGCAGTGACCCAGAGTCCACTTTATAGATTTATGTATGATTTATAGAGCCCAACTTTCGTGGTTTCAGTAAAATTGTAATTTTCCTTGTTTTCTAGTAGTTCGTCGAGTTGCTTATGAACAAAAACCCCGCTGTGACTAGATAAGCTAATATCGCTACCTATTCTACCATTCAGGAAAGGTGCTGAGGTGTGAGATAAAATTATTTACTGGAAGAAACATCTGAAAAAACGGACAATTGACAAATTTAGCTTTTTCCACCCTGGCATGTTCCTGTGCTGGGAAAAGCAGCAGCATCAGCAACAACAAAACAACAACAGAAACAACAACAACAACTATGACGACGACCACGACGACCACGACAGAAACAACGACAACAACATTCATTTTTTCTTCATTTTATGTCAAAACCTTACATACCCGATAAATATCTACATTCGCTTCAAACGTTCTTTTTTAATTTAAGACAGGCATATTTTTTCTCCATGCACTTGCTGCATTGTTTTAACATTTTTTCTTGTGTAAAATCATGTACTTCTCTAGTCAATCTTTTCCTAATTTCACAGAAAGCACAGGAAATCGCATGTCAACAGCGTATGTTCTTCATCTCATCACCGTAACATTAGCGGCAATATACTTGTTAACTTTTAATCGCGCCAGATATGCTTAACATCGCAGAAGATCACATTCGACGGGTGGATTATCGACAAAGAGTACACATCCCGATGAAGGAAGATCCAAGAAAAAATTATTCTGATGATACTCGCTCGAAAAAAAAAATTCTGATGGTATTCGAGATTTTTGTTGCATATGATTTTTTATCGATGATATGTATATATTATCTATTAAATGATTAAGTCAGAAAAAAACAAACATTCATGAAATCGTCATTTCGTTTGTTGTATTATACTAAATCAAATTTATTTGCAATCGCAGCTAAAATCCTTAAACTTTAGAACGTCATACAATTTACTATTTCAATATTAACCATCTTAATATTATACTAAGGATTCTGAATCTGTCAAAATCTACATATCTTGAAATTCCTGCATACAGCGTAACGTGTAAATATTCTAAAAAAGTTTAACGTTAAAGCAATTTTTAATTCAGTGTGGTCATACATCAACGCCGATCTATTGTATATTCTTAAATGCCTCTTGAGACAGAGAACTGTTTTGATATTCTGTACGCTGAAGTATTTATTTTAGGAAGTAATCAGCAATATTAGACTCTAATTACATTAAATCTGTATATTTAGGAGTTATATGTCTTTGATTATGAAAAAACAAAACAAAAAAACAACAACCAAAAAACAAAACAAAAACCCCAAAAAACAAACTTACACTGGCATTGTAACAGTGGTTCAATTGTTGACATCATGTGTTTGTTCTTCAATATCAATACTTTTCAGGAATTGAATTTATTATCATAGAAAAAATCATGTGTACGATACGGATTTCAGCAATGCTTGATAAAATAAAACCTAAAAGAATGTTTTTGTTTGAGACTATTTATTGAAAGACACAGTCCTCTGTATTGTGTAACAACCTCTGTCGACTTGCTAATTTAGTGTCTAGTAACACATCGTGACTTAAGCTATGGTCTTCAGATTATGTATATACTCGTGTTAAGGTAGAATGCGCCTCCGGGACAGATATTCGGACTCTTAACGTTTCCATTTTTTCTGCTCTACCACTTTGGAGGTCATATTGAGGCCTTGGAAGGGAAGAATAATCCTAGGTCTTTGATTTTTTTTTTGAAAATCGAAAATCTTATTCTTCCCCGTTGGTTAACACAGGGATGGTGGTCATTTTGAATTTTGAACATGGCGAGCTAGAGAATACATAGGGAATATAGCCGGCACTACAGAAATGAAAAAAAAACCGTGAATGACAGTAAAAGTCTACCTCCCAAGGTTAGGTGAATGCCGACTGTAAATTTTTACTCAGACGCCGGAGTTTCAATTGATGACAATACAAAACTTTTTTGGTAAAAACTTTATATGGAAACACCTTTCATAATAACAGGCAAATTCCAACATACTGTTCCCGTTGATCCTACGGTACTTTCAAGGCATGTGTTGACTTAAAATTTGAGAGCAAACCATTCAATATATCATGGTTATCTCTTACAAGAAAAGCTAGCCTATCTGCACAATGCAAATCTTCATTTAATGGCAGAATACTGCAAATTCTGACAACATACTAAAACTGACTAATACATGTTTTAGGTTTATCTCTAAATACTGTTGTTAGAAATATTTTTCTTTTGTAATCCTGTTTAATATGCTGCCACTGATAAAGGCCTCAGTATGAATAAAAGCTCTGTGAATGTCAAGAGGAAAACAAAAGTGTCATTATGACCGATTGAGGGCGTGAATGTCGAGTGATAAGAAATGGAAATAGTTCATGTGTTTATTACTTAAAAGTGCTGGTTAAAGTATTAAGGTAATTTTAAGGATAAACTTTTCTTCGTTAGTCACACAGATACCACAATTATGTCAAGTGAGAGTGTATACTGAGACGGATATTGTGCGATCTCTGACGGGTTTGAAGACTATATTGCACTGTGCATACACTACCAGCTGCAGTGATTATACGCTGTTTTGGTTAAAGGCTCCGCCGCAGGTGGAGATCAAATTCTGTCTAAAAAAGGCGATAATTTAGTAACTGACGAAGATGTATATGGGTTAGTTGGACAGGCAAGTCTTCAAATTCATGCAGTAAGCATAAGTGACCAATCTTTGTATACCTGTGAAGTCTCATACTTTGGAGCTGATCCGGGTATTGCCGAAGTGGATCTGATAATAACAGGTAATTTCAATTAAGAACACCCTAAAATCTCCTTTTCTTCAATTTTCCTGGTTTCTGTTTGTCTATCTTTCTTTCTTATTTCCTTCCTTCTTTCTTTCTTTTCGCCCATGTTGGTAAGCAGATTTCTGATGGAAAATGTTTTAATACACCTGAGAATATATATTGTAAACTTAAGGAAGTGTGAGTTATATTCTATAAATACAATTGTTTCCATTGACAATAACATTATTGACATAATATTTGTCGTTGACATCTACAGACCCAGTTGAGCCACAAATTGAAAAATTAGATCTAGATCCAGCCGTCGCGATCGAAAACGAGGTCATTGCTATCAAATGTAACTCTACAGGATTGCCACCACCGACGTACAGCTGGTTATTAAATGACTTGCCTTTACCTGATGAAGAACGCTATCAACTTTCAGAAAGTGACAGTAAAATGACCATCCGAAACGTCGAAGGGTCAGATCACATGTCCATGTATACATGCATAGGAACTAATGATTATGGATTTGATGAGAAAACAGTTCAATTGAAGTACATTGTAAGTAAAGTTTGATTCGATGTACCAGAGGTTAGTGTTAATAGCCAAATTTCGGACATTGTACAAATCTAAATATTGGAATAATAATAACATTAATAACAATAATAAAGTACACTTATAATGCGCCTAATCTCTGAAAACAGAGATCGAGGTGTAGAATAACAAAATACACTGTATCATAGGAAGTGTTGAATCATTAGGACCTGAGACAGGGCGAACGAAAAAGGTTAAAACATTTTTGTAAATGGAAATTCCTTGAGGGAACGCCCGAAGGAAAGGGCAGTTTTGGAAAGTCGAAGGTCAGAAGGAAGTTTGCTCCATAATGCGGGGCCCATGTAAGATAAAGATCTCTCGCCAAAAGTTTCTGTTGAAACCCTTGGAATACTAAGAAGTCGAGAATATGAGGAAGAGTGGAGTTGTCGTTTTGGAGTGTATTGATATGTAGATGTTCATGTACCCACACTGTGAGGTTAAGTGTTCAAGGATAGAACACCAATTAAACGCCTTTTTGTAACACTTTTTGAACGCATCTAGACGTTCAGAAATTTAACACTACGTGTTCAACCAACGTTCAATTTTGAACACACGTGTGCAGATTTTGAACGCTACGTGTTAATCAAACATTACATTGAACACCACGGTGTTCCATATCTGAACACATGTTGCACATGAAATGTGTTCAAAAAATTGAACGCATTTACGCGTTCAAAGGGCTGTAACACTTTTTGAACGCATGGACGCCGTTCAACGATAAGTGTGTTAAAGGCTAGAACACGTGATGCGCGCTTTTTGAACACCTTTAATTTGGGGCGTTCGGGGGGGTTTAAGCCTTGAAATAACATATATGGACCACTGATATGCAGTAAAATTATTTTATTCTAAAAATACACAAAACATTTAGAGTAAAATACAATAATTTACTGTAAAATGGGCAAATAAACATTGCCACTTTGTATGTAAAATTTGTCAGAGGAAAATACCAACGGTGTTAACACCCTCCTATCAAAAACATAAGCATTAAAAAATCACCATAAACACTGTAGATCGTTTTAAAAAATATGAACAAAGTAATGACAAAACAGGTTTTACTTAAATATTGTGGATTACGTTTTATGTTCATACTTGTTTAAAACGTACAAAAAAAATCTGAAAAAAGCTCAAAATTTGGCATACTTATTGCGTTGAAAACACGTATATGTATGAAATGCATACTCCATTTTTGTAAGATGGTTTCTTAAAGACATTTCCTCTTGTATAGACAATTGTAAATTTTGAAGGAAAAAAGTTAGTCAAGGCTTCTCTAGTGCACATGGTATATAGTTGTCCACACTAAAGTAAACACAACATGTCAAGTTGTCAAAGTGTCACAGTAAGGCACAACATGCAGAAAGTGGGGAAAGTGGGTCCTTGGCAGGGTAAAACCTATTTCCTTGTCTAACGAAGTCCTTCATAAACAAAAAGGTTTGTTTGTTTGTAATATCTTTAAATAAACCCTGAAATAAATCTGTGACATTTCAAAATTTACTTCTCAAAATTAAAAACATTTTCGTAAAGACCTTTCAAATTCAAATGTACCCTGCTATTAAATTTTATGCAATTTTTTTACCAAAAATGGTAAAAATCACCTTAAAAATGTAGATTTCATCATAACTTGAATATTATAGTAATCCCTAATGTCTTAAAAATATCTGAAATGTCTTTAATGTCTTAAAATTACAAAGTTGCAGATTTTTGCATAATTTGAACAATCTGAAAAAGGCTATCAGTAGAGATCTATGTCCTAAATATCAAAGCTGTTCAATTAGCAGTTTTGAAGAATATTTTTTAAAGATTTTTTGACCAAAAATGACAAAAATTGCCATGAAATATAAAAATTTGAATATTTCATCACAACTAGCACAAATTTGACTAAGGTCATTCTTAGGGACATGTTTACCAAATATTGAAGACATCAGTAAAAGAGAAGAAGATTTTGCCAAAAAATAGCAAAATTAGCCTCAAAATATAAATTTGCATATTTCATCATAATTTGAACATATCTGATTAGGGTAATCCCTGGGGACCTGTAATCCAAATATTAAAGGATTCGTAGAAGAAAAACCTGTAGATGTACAAATTTAAGGACAATGCCACACATCAAACTATTTAGCTGACAGCAAAGCTAAAAACCAGTTGCAAGTACAAGAGACGTGTTGAGCTACAATACAAAATAATCTTAGGTCTGGTAGCAGGCTATGATCAACTAATGTTACAGGGGCGTAAGCTCTCAAAGACGTGAAGTCTCCTTTATGAGATGCAAGCGGGAATGAAAATTGAAGCAGAAAGTGACGGAAATTCAGAGTGAAAATTGCAGAACATTCAGTAATTCAGAGTGGACATTTTACTCTGAATTTTCTGTCGCTTTCAGCTTCAATCTTTTATTCCACCCTTGTATCTGATAAGGGACACTACACATCTGTGAAAGCTTATTCTCCAGCAACATTTAGTTGATCATAGCATGCTACCAAAGCTTAGATTAATTCAGAACAAAAGTATAGAATTCAGTTACTAACCCTTGAAAGTTTAAATCTACATCAGAAATGAACTGATGTTCTCAAGCTTTTTTTCCAGACGGCTACTTGTACACTCATCTTCTTCATTATCTGTACCACCAGCTTCTGTAACAACTGTTCGATTTTCTGTTAAATCCCAACTTTTTACATCCTGAAAATAATGCAACAATAGGTAATGGCGAGATGAGACTTTAAATGAAAGACAAGGGGCTGATTAGGTTAAGGAAAGGGTGAGACTTGCATATACAGTGCCTCTCTTCAATACTAGTACAAAATATTTGCTGCTTCATGTCATCAACTGACTAAATAAAAAGCCAAACTCTCATATGCTGAAACAACACATTGTATACTCTGCGATGTTTAACTGATGTTTTACATGCGATAGTGTTTACTAAAAGACATGTGTTAGCTGTGATTACGCAGCGGTACTATGCAAGGCGTATCGATCGCGCTCAGGTCAAGGGTTACCGCTACAGTCGTGTTGAGGTGTTGAGTTGACCCGTGACCCGAGTAAGATCGATCGATAGACTATGGCCAAAAGTACCACTGCGTATTCACAGCTATAGCTAGTTGTTGGTATACCAGCCACTGAAAGAAAACGGGTTTCTTCACGTAGTTGAGCTATTTCAAGGTACAATACAATTAATTTCGAAGGATAATAATACAGGTGCTTCAAAATCTAATACTATTTTGGAGAGGAAACTTTCCCTTTCTGGTCTTGCTTCCGCACGATCACGACTTCAGGGTGCGCTTACAAGAAAAATGTCGCAACTTCCGTTTTGATGCATCATGGGATAAGAAAAGACACCAAACTTGAACACCAAGTGTTTAGAAGTAGAACGCCTCTTGCACGCCGATGTTAAAATCAAACGTTCATGATGGTTTTCTGATTTATTTTTCAAATTTTGAAAATTTCCACCCGTAATAAACGTGTAAAATTATTGTGTATACTTCCTTTTTTAGAAAAAACATTCTTTCAGCAATTGTAGACCTGAAATATTTTTTCACTTAGTGTGAAATTCGTTACAACACCAAAATCCGTGTACGTTTGCCGGACAGCGAGGCTGTAGTAAATTTAATATAGCCATTGTAAAGTAAAAAACCAAAAAGATCGTTAATTGTTTCACAGTATTGTAAAATTTCTGCGATGCTGAGTTTTTGAACACTTGAAGGAGATGGTTGTTAACACGTCGTGTTCAGGTTTAGAACATAATTGTTAATAATATGAACACTAATGTTAACGATATGAACACTAGCCGTTCAAATTTGAACACCGACATGTACATTTTGAACGCATAAAGACGCGTCTAGCGTCCACTATTTTTACAGTGCATAGTTGAATTGAAACAAGGAGATACAACTTGTAGTGGATACAAGATCTAATAGGCAGCCAGTGCAATTTTTGGCAAAAGCAGTTGAACATGATCGTACTTTTTAGCATTACAGATGAGACAGCGGTAGCGTTTTGCACGCTTTGCAGCCTGTCTACAAGCTGTTGAGGGGGAACCAGAAAGGAGACAGTTACAATAATCTAAGTGAGACAGAACAAGTGAGGATACTAAGTAGTCTGAGTAGTCTGTAAAGAAAGGAAGTGATAGAGCTAGTTTGTCTAATTTACGTGTATGCAGCTTTGCAAATATTCTGCACATGTTCACACATATTCATGTTAGAGTCGAGTGTGACTCTCAAGTTTTTGACGCTGGAGGCGAGAATGATATCAAAATCACCAGAATTATGGGTGAAGGGAGAGATAATTTCGCAGCTTGTCTTGGTGATGATATGAATGACATAGGTATTGCTTCCGTTTTACTGTTATCCAACTTGATTTTTAAGTTGTCATCCACAGTTTGATGGCAGTAATAAAACTTTGCACACATTCAACGGTTCACTTGATTTGATCGATTGTAGTTTCCTTGTATAATTGATTGTCATCAACTAACTTGGAATGGTGATTTAAGGGTCAAGGTAAAAAACAAAATAAACTAAATTATTCTCAATGTCGAACAAAAAGGAATATATCGGGCCGCGTTATGACGGAAGTACATTTGTTCGATTGTATTTGTTCGATTTATAATTGTCTTAGTCTTCCTTCATTTCTGTGCACCAAGACCAACCAAATGTTCCATGGCCACAATGCAGAAGCGATTCAACTGCATCTGGAATTTTTTACAAGATGGAGATGAAATGACGATAATTTGCGAAACAGAAGGCGGAAACCCATTACCGACATTCACATGGTTCAATGGCAGTCATGAAATTCAAGGGGAGTACTTTGTAGAACCAGAGTGTGATTTGGATTGTACCGCTATAAATAAGTACACATGGACACTGCGAAAATACGACAACGGCATCACATGTACGTGTGAAGGGCATCACCAAGAGACGCAAAGTCAAGGAGAGTGTCAGGTTGGACCGTTTGATGTAAAATGTGAGTCACGTTACTTATCAATACCAATCATTTGCCTTATTGGTGTGAGTATTGATGTTATTCCTTCTAATGAGAATCACAAATTAAACAAAGTATATTAACAATATTTTTATAATATTTGAAATATTCAGTGAATCATTAAGATTTAAAGTTCACGAGTCTCGCAACCGTGAATCAAAATTAAAAAAACAAACTCATTAGTATAGCTTTACTAATAAAGTAGAAGAGTCCAATCATAGATTTACTACAGTTTAAATCACTTTAACTTCACAATCTTAACCTAACTTTTACTTTCAATACTTATTATCAGATCCTAAAAGAGAAAGATATTTTACGTTGTGTCTCTATTTCTAGATAGCCCAGAAGAGCCCGTTTGTAGTGACAGTGCAGTGTCTAACCCCGTCTAACAAGGAAGGCGACTTCGTTCTTATTATATGTAAATCAATGGATGGCAATCCATCAGCTACTCTTGTGTGGTTCAATGAAACTGATCAGCAGGAATTGATCAAAATTTCACCAAAACCGGAAGAAAGTGGAAGCATCAAACTAGAATACGACTGGGAAATTACAAGGGCGGATAATCAAGGGGAATTCCGATGTGAGGCGACAAATATTGTTCAGTCGTCACCATTACTGTGTACATACGGACCTCTGAATGTTCAATGTAAGTTGCCACATATTACGTAATTAGAGATTGAACAAAAACAAAAACAAAAACAAACAACAAAAAAGTTGCCCTATTCTTATGAACTTCTATGTTTCTTACTTTATCGTCTTTGATGAACACGATTGTCTCCCCCTTTAATATGTAACCTTTAGCCAGACTTGCTTGGCAATCCCTTTGACGTATTACGTGGCTTAGATTTCATAGCATGTTTGACAACAAACTTATAATACCTCTTATCAGTTACAGCGAAACATGCCGACCTCACAGGATACCATAATCCCATAGTAGATGGTGATCGACTCGTGTTAACCTGCACTTCCGGGAGTAGTAATCCATATTCTGCGATTACTTGGTACAAAAACGGTGATATCACATTCGGTGATAAATATGAAACAATCGCGATGATAACCATCTAAAGGGAGAGTTTCATGGTATTATCACACAGCAGAATCTGACAATTGATAGTAAATCCGAACACAACAACGTGTCATTTCAGTGTGCAGCACAGCTGGAAGAAGTTGAATCGGCGACATCAAACTTGGTCACCCTTGAAGTATTTTGTAAGTTTGCCTGGACTTTGAAAACCATCTTTCGTTGTGCATTGCTCATGCAACGATAATTATCGGTTCTTTTATTTCAACTGAAATTATACAAACATTCACAGTGAAAGTCTCACATTCGACTTCAAAGTTAAATTCATATAGGAGAAGAAAGTAAAACAATATCAAAGAAGTGGAAATTACTTTATTTCGGCAATATGGACACTTTTTAAATATGTTTTAATCCCGTAAGCAGAGATTTAGCGTTTGGCAACTGGATACTTTTACTTTTGTAAGGTCGAGTGATTATTGCTTTGCCGATAGGATTCTAAAGCAAATATGGTAATCTAGTCACAAAACATAGTGAGTGAAAAGCCAAAGCTAATTGCTTTATTATTATAAATTACCATTCTGAGTTTTCACACACAATTTGAAAATTAGATCAATTCAAATGTTAACTATATTTACTATCGTTTTGATTTTCTCTGAATCCGCTTTTTTATAGTTCCACCAAGTGAGCCCGAATGTTGTCAGACAAATATCAGTGGTTATACCGGTCCTTTATTAGAAGGTGAAATTCTTCAGCTTTCGTGTACTTCTTGTAGTGGTAACCCAGCTGCCGACATAAAATGGTTCAAAAACGATATTCAACTGACATCAGATACGAATGAAACCAGAGAACAACTCGACGGAGCACACAATGGGAAAATTTCCCATGCCAAACTAAATGAGAAAGTAAAGCACACCGACAATAGAGTGACATACAGATGCGAGGCCACCAGTGAAGATGTTTTTCCAACACACAAATACCCATCGGATGATATAGTCATATGCGTGCATTGTAAGTCCATTGTCTTGTGTACTTAAAATATTTTATTATTTTATGACTAGTGAGATGGCGTGCCATTCTTTACTTTTTTTTCAAGTTCATTATGATATTCGCAAAAAAGCCGCGACATATCAACTGGTAGATAAAGGGAACTTACAGTGTCATTATTATAATGCAGTGCTTTTTTATCTTTCATCTATTATTTATCTTAACATATTTTCTTTACACAGATGCTCCGAAGATACAGGAACAGGAAAATGATAAAACCGTTGTAGTTTATGAAGCCGAGGATGCCGAATTAGTGTGCAACATGACTAGTAATCCCTCTGCGGATATTGTATGGCTAGACAAAACCAAAGAACCGATTCTTAATGAAACAAATAGTCGAATCATACAAGAAACTACCCAAGATACTTTGATACAAAGCGTCTTAATTCTACATGATGTCAGTCGAAAAGACTCCGGAATCTACACCTGTGTAGCGAATAATTCAATGGTAGAGTTACTCTGGAGATAAGTGTGGACGTAATATGTATGTATACATAACATAGAGTTCCCCGTGTTACTTATATGTCTCTTCCGTGAGATCTTCTATATTATCACTAGATATGGGAATATTTTCGATTATCTCTCTAATAACACACAAAGTGTTACTGTACTTCCTTGCTTTACAACAGCGAATCGATGTTTTTGTTTTTTTTTCCAATAATAAAACATGTGACAATGGTTTCCGTAGAACAAATACGGATTTGTAAACTGTTATTTGCTATTGTGATACATTTCGGTATACGCTTTCACTTACGAATTGAAATTTACTACAATGTTAAAACGATAATTTGGTTAATAAATGATGGTATCCTTGACTCTCTACCATTATTTTTTCATTCTCAGACATGGGTAATTTTCCAATGTTTGCGGCTATTGCAATATCGCTTGCAGTTATCATTATTGCAGCGTCTGCACTTCTTTTTGTCGTCTACAAAGAAGACACGCGAAAAACGAACCGACAAAAGAGGATGGTAAGAAATAAAATCCCTATTCTTCATGCATTCATTCTTCAATGTGCAAAATCAATATTGTGATTCACCAGGTATAATATTGCATCACTCAGAACTAAATGATCTTGGCGAATAATTTTTTTTTGTTTTTGTTTTTTCCCTCCCGAATCATATCGCAGAGACACAGGCAGATAGGTAAGGCACATTCATGCATTGTTACTTTCAATTTACTAGAAGACGAGTCAAATGAAGTTTGACACCAGTTTCCATATATACACGGACGTTAAGTTTGTAGTTACCGAGCGATGTGATACACTGTTTAACCTAGACAAATTCGGTTAAACTTTACTAAAACATTGTATCAATTCCAACGATGGTCCCAATTTTGTTCTATAACGTAAGTATGAATGTTGCTTTCACACGATAAAGTTGGACCAAAATAAAACACAAGGTCTGCCATTCAATGTAAAATTGCTATCAGTACAACCAGTAGAGTACTTAGAATGGTTGAGAAGGTTATACTTAGACCCTAGATTAATTAATATTATTCGACTTACATCATGCAATTGATTCTTTATCGGTACCGTGACAGGACTGTGTACGCCGAGTTGCAACTAAATCGTGAAAACGGAGAATGTGGTGGAAAGCAGGAGTACATGGGACTTGTCTTTCCCAAAGGTCGAAGTAAGCGTTTCTCTTATTAGTGAACGAATCATCAAACCAATATAAGTAACTGCCGTTTTACCATTATTGTTTCCATTAACAGAGTTTAAATGTTCGTTTGTATTTTGCCTTCTCTGCTTCAAATCACTATTTTTTTTTAGTTTGGCATCACCCTCTCACAACGACATACAGAGGTTTACCAGCGTTATTTCCTGATCAGCTGTTTTACTTTAAACACGATTGGAACTAATTTGGGAGAATTGGATCTTTATATTTTTCAAATTTCTCAAAAATGTTAGGTGCCCAATAGCTGAATGTTGCAATATTACAAAATACTCACAAAAACAAGAGCATATCTTGAAAAGAAAAGTAGATGAGTTTACATTTGCAGATAAAACCGACATTTCTTCACCATCAAATTATCCCAATTAGTTTTATCGTGCTTTTAGTACAGTGTATAAGAAATATCCGCTCAAGGAATTTAATTTTGACCGATTAAATTTTTGCAGGTCCTTACCTCAAACTAAGATACACAAAATGTTTTTTGTCAAAATTGTTTGAAATAAACGTGCTTCAACTTTATTTTTAACCGTAGCAGAATATCTTATGCCTCTTTGAGTCACATTTCCAATGATGACTTGTGAATGCTACATAATGTGACTCCAAATTTAATATTATGTCGTCTGATTTCAAAGCTTGAAATCTTGAAGTTGATGATTTTCACATTGTCTTTTAGGTGTCACGATTAAAGACGAACCGTGTTATGCAAATAAGGTAATTTCTTTGACTACGTTATACACTTTGTCGTGAATGATGTAAAATCAGTAAAGTTATTGACGAAGCGGCACTTTCTTAACGTGTTGATAAGCGTCTCTTGTATGAGGGACTCGGTAAAGGTTAAAGGGGCTTTTGTATGATCTTACCGACCGGCGGTGTCGGTCTATTTCTTGTAGGTATATATTTTGTCACGGCATTGTTTACTATTATTTTGCTCACAAATTGCACAATCAGGTTATTAACGCCTTTAAATCTCGTATATCGCTATATTTTTTTTGAAAAGGAGTGTGTATAATCGATATTGTTTATTTACCCCATGAAAACAGGCTTGTATTCAAGTGATTGATAATGGTGATGAAGATAACGGCCATGGTGACCGCTATGAAATTCCGTACCGATCCATAGATTTTGGTCGAGATATCTCAATCGAATTTTCACGAAGCTGATGGAGGCAAACGTCTTTACTCGTAAGGGAAAACGCATTCGAGTGTTGTGAAGATTCTCAGAGGTAAAATCACCATGATGAAAGTCTGCTACGCTTTATTCATAACAGTAACAGCAAGTGCACAAAATTAGTTTTGATTGGAGTAAATAAACTATTGAGAATAAGACACAGAGGGAAATATATAATTGTACAATTACGTTCTGTTCATTGTAGGTCATACCATCGTTATGTCTTTAATAATACCTGATGAGATTGTTGACAATTGAAATTCAACCTGAAACGATACTATTGTAGCTCAAATCCTACAATTGGGAATCTTATACCATGCATTTCAAATGTGTAGATTCATTGTTAAGTGAGAAGATTTAGCAATGTATAATGAAATATACAATATACAGCTAATTCCACTTAAAATGCGAAACAATTTTTTTCGGAATATAACTGTTGCATGTTGTTTTGAGGAGTTCTAAAAGCATTTTGTCGTTTGACATTATTTTACGTCTTTCATATTATCTTTGTCTGTGATATTATCATAATTTAAAATGGATTAACATGTAATTTTCTGTGTTCAAGAAAATGGAATAAAGTCAACGGAAAACTGCCTACAAACTGAAGCCAGATTCATGAAGACCATTCCGAAACATATGAATATTTTGGAGATGATTTATTGCTGCACGAAAGAGAGTGAGTAGCTAAATGTACTGTTTAACATAACATGACATATCTTTTAGAGATTTAAGGGCGCGTTGCACCCAACACAGCGTATTTTGCTCGAAATCACCCTTTTTTGCAAATGTTAATTCAATATTAATTTTAATTAATAATTAACATAAGATTAAAATATGGTTTGGGTGACCATATAACTTTTCAAGCAGTCAAAAGTTGCTTGATAAAGAAGTATTAATTTATGCAAGTGTATGCAAATCACCTGATTTTCTAGCTTCTCTTTTCTCCCAATTTCTAAATTTACAAAGAATTTAACTCTACTTTAGCTGGGTCAAACTTTCTTAAAAGTTCCCCTTATCTTTTTGAATACTGTATAATAAAAGTACTATTTTGTTTGGAAATAAAATTCTTGCACTTTGAATAAGAGGTATTTTAATTTGCCAATCATGTCATTAGGGGAAGGCTCCATTAACTTTGATGGTACCTGAAACCCGAATTGCTGCCTGCCAACTCGGGTGACAACAGAAGACTTTTAATCCCCAAGGTGTTAATTTTCCATGTTGCGATTATCTTATCGAGCTGGTGCTATGATAGGAACGTCAGGGCTGTAACGACTCACTCAATACCACGGGCACACACATATGCTTGCACATGGAACTATGTTGACAGGAAAAAGTGAACTGCCCTTTTTCAATGCAAGTAATCTAGTTTATTCTTTAATTTAGGCTCTAAACTAAGTTTTAGAAATATGGTGAAACAAAATATCGTTCTTCGTTCATTTTCATTCAAGTTTCCTATTTTCGGACGCTTCACTTCAGTAACGCGCATTGATCATATATGCAAATGTGATCAGAACAGCATGGAACGTTCTTTCCACGTGGCGAGATTTTTCTTGCACTTGCAAACAACGTAACGAGTGAGTAAGGACTCCAAGAGCTGCGCGTATCCTGTGACATTACATCTCGTATAGAGCGAATTTAAGTCAATAAATTGCTAGCCGGATCCGTCTGTAAACAGTATGGCCACTCGTACATATTATAAGAAAGGAGAAATAGTAGAGGCAGTTAACGAGGCCGGTCGGCGGACGGCACAATTTTCAGTGATTTAATTCACGGTATTAATTTCACAATAAAACGAATTCGCGAGCTTACCATTGATTTTTGGTGATGTTGAATATAATTGAAAAGAGAGCTAATTTCCAGTGTTCATGTTTGATAAAATTCCAAACTGACGACACCCAACGTCAACCTGTACGACACCGTATGTGTACAACACACCTGCAGTCGATTAGTCGATTGTGACACAGTAAGCTTACACATAATGCAATCTCGGTTGACCCACAGTCCCTCTATCCATGCATTTCTGCAGTTGTCTTTCCTGTTCTGCTCAGTTAACAGACATGATTTCACAGAATATTACACAGAAAACATATTTTATCATATTTGGAGGCACTGAATACTAGCATTGCAAGAGAAAGCGACGACAAATTTTCCGGTTTGATTCCAGCCGTTGCTTTGCAACACACTCGCAGCGATCAACCCCAGGAATTATCGCACACTATCTTCATTTACGATGGGAGAAGGATCACGAAAAACAAACACCGGTTTCAAGATATGATGATTTCTGTCTTCGTGTCGTAGATAGACGCAGATAACATTTGATAGAGCCAAAAACAGCGAAAATTCGAGAAAAGCGTACACACAATCGGGGACTGTGGCATGCAGACAAACCCAAGCTACGCATTATCACGTGACTGCCCCTCGTATCGCGGTTTGGCTGTGCGGTCCAGGTGATTGACACCTTTTACAATAGGCGTTTCCAGACCGGTGGATAGAGGGACTGTGGTCGACCAGAAATTTGACACTGTGATCGACGTAGCGTTTCAAAAGTACGCAAAATGAGACCAAGTAATTGTTTGTTTATTTAGATTTGATCTAAAACCTCCCAAAACCAACAGACAAAGTCCATACTCTTACGCAGAAAATCAACGTTTTCAAGCGTAGACTCCCGCGTAGACTTTCCCTTCCGCTTAAACCACGGCCTCTCCACAAAACGCGATGTAGATCTTGATCGACTATGGAGGGATTGACGTTGCTTTTCAAAAGTATGAAAAATGAGATTCAGTAACTTTTGGTTGCTTTACATTTGATCAAAAACCTACCCATCAGACAAGGCCCAACTCTTACGCAGAAAACAAAAGCTCTGGAGCGTCGACTTTCTCTTCCGCGTTTGAGACTTTCTTCTCTTTGGCGTTTGAGAGAAACAAACGTCGGCTTTATTCGGAAATGGTCGGCTATTCGTGGGCGTAACGTCAGTCCAATGGTAAGCTGCACCCGATGTGAACGTCGGAATAATTCGGGCTGTAGCCGGGAAAGCAAGGATGACCTCGAGAGCGATTCCCAGTACAGTACACGTTCGCAGATCGCGGTACAGGCTGATACTAGATAGCAACAAGTTCACCGCGTAAATTGCTAGATTACATATAGCCACATAGGCACTTCTTAAATGTTATCTCCGGCTTGCAAGACAACAAATATCAAAATATTATTATCAAAACCAGAATTTCGGGGCTAGAGAGCGAAACATTGCTGAAAAGTAGCCGGCCAAAATACGGAAGTAGCCAGTCAATTTGGCCGGCATCCGGCTAAAAATGAACATGCGGATTCAAACAGAGAGGCTTGTTGCGATAGACAAGTAGCCTTTGGCTTTTGACCAGAAAAATAAGTGAGTGTTCATTGATAATTCAAAGACTGGATCCGTTGACACCAAAGTTTGCTCGTGACTTTCATTGCATTGCATGCACCTTTCCGCAATGTGAGTCTGAACTGAAATTGAAAGAGTACGTTTTAGTAAAAGTCCTGTTTTGTTGTGCTGAAGTCCTGTTTTGTTGTGCTGATTTTCGCTACCGTACTTTCTCTTATAGGGGTATAAACATTCATACAAAAATAGCTTTTCGTATGCAAAATCAGGGTACGTTAATTAACTGCTAGTATTGTTTAAACAGCATTTTATTTGAAAGGGATTCTATAGTACCATCGTTTTTGTAAACTCTTCATGCAATTTTATGAACTAAATGATGACCTCAAAGTAACAGCAAGTGCTGGACGGCACTTTTAACGCTGGTCGGAAATCATGAGTGCCGGACAGGGGGGCCATCATCAAGTCAGGCGCCGACTGGCATTGGCCATGCTAAAAGTAGTTCCGGCAGTGCTAATGTTTTGTTTACACTAAAAGATAATCTGTTCGCATATGTTGACATAGAGATTAATCCTCTGATAACCAACTCGGGTTACTCGGGTACGTCCAAGTTAATGGAGCGTTCCCCTCATGTTTACTCACTTTTTTGAGTGTCAGTCTTTCACCCCATACCATTTTACAATGAGCATAGATCATGAAAAATAAAGTAGTCGGTTTTTTCTCCATATTGTCTTTTTTCAAATGAAATATTGCATTTTAAGCAAGTGTCAAGTTTTTGACTTTAATTATTTTTTATCATCAATACCAAAATTGAGGGTTTTTTACCGGCGAAATATACACTTCCTTCATCCATCGAGTAAATTATTGCCACCATAGTAAACTTGAGATTCCCTTTTTTTCTTGAAATATATAGTATGGTAGGTTTCCTCGTCATCTTAGCTGAGAAAAAATCCTTTGAAAAAACTGTTTTGGCGACATGCAGCTCCACCTTAAGAGAAGACTCGGGGATATAGTTATTTAATGTTATCCGATGATAAAAATAACATGACACGTTGTACTTTGTTCAAAATTAAACCACCCTCTCTGTTGCTGAGGTCGTTTTATCACCTCAGTCTGTGTTCTATCAATATTTACAACGCTACTGATCTTTCCATTATTTCAGGCGTAAGGGGTTTCTTCCCTGTGCCATGAGCTGTAATATATGTAATATTGAGTATTTGAATCGATTATTACCACATGATATATTTCCTGTATTAATTTTGAAACATACTGATCTCATTACACTAGTCACTGTATGGCCGAGCACGGTGAATATGAAATTTTATTATATTTCTACATGTCTTTTAATTGTTATTTTGAATGAATCACTGCAAATCAAAGTGATAATAGTATAAGGCGACTATCAAATTATTTTTACAGTAAATGTCGAAGTATGAAGGGCCAAACGTCGTCTCCTATTACTCAAACTCGAATTGTCATTAGGAAACCTTTTAACTAAACCCTTGCTATATTCGTTTCCTCCAGTCCCAAACTGCATGGTGTTTGAATACTGTTCCTCTGGTACCCTAAAGTATCATCTTCTGACTTGCAAGAACGAAACAGAGAATGTTGTCGAAGATAGTATCCTTAGAAATCTATACTCATTTGCCTTACAAATCGCCAAAGGAATGTCTTATCTCGAAGACATTGAAGTAATGTAACAAGGCTCATCTGAAATATTGCATAATTATATACCGCTCTCAACTCTTAGTGAACTCATCAGAAACCATTCAAATGGTTAAATTGAGGTTCTGGAACTCGCAAAGTATCACTTGATTAAAACTGTTTTCTTGCATACGAAATGTGTACATTTAAGAGGACCCATTACCGTGATGGTTGAGAACGTGTGCAGCGTGACTCGCTATACAGTATGTCAATTAGGCGTTTGCTGCAGACATGGCCGTCGGACTGTATGGAAAAGGAAAATGTTAGTGTTCTCGGAGAACGTATCCATTTTCAATTTAACTGTCGTTCGGCTATCTAGATCCTTCATTATCGTTATCAATGAAGACATTTTCATAATCTCATACCAACAGGGATGTGAAAAGTCGGGATTTATTTTAATTTCATGACTTCCTCTTGAAAGACGTCACAGGTGTTTCACATTCACGTTTTTTTGTGTTCTAATTATTACAGTGTGTTCACCGCACTTTGTCTTCGAAGAATGTTCTCGTTGATCAAGATAATATTTGCAAAATAACTGAATTGGGCCTTTCCAGTAAGGTGATGACAGAAAGCACATTTGAATCTGTTACCGAGGTAAGTTCAAATGGTAAAGCGTGACACGATGGTGATAAAGGTGTAGAGTACTGCCGTACAGATAACGTTACGAATTTCGTAAGCTCACCGTGGTACACAACACTTTTCAAAACGGTGTATTTAATCGGGTATGTCTCTACTTGGGTGCCCCCAGTAGAGACAGCCACCGAAGTATACTCGAGTTCAAAGGTGGTTGCAAGCACTTTCTCGGTGCGAGTTAATGGATACGGAATAACTGACCGGCCAATCTTTATATTAATGATATGGATTATGACGCTTTTGCTCGTCGGCCGGCTTTGTAAAGGATGAGGGCGGATTGCATTCTATAGCTTGCAGGGGTGCGCAGACCGAAAAACGACATAAATTAGCTTGCCTCTCTTTCAACGATTTACATCTCAATTTTCTCTCTCAGTTTCAACAGGGTCGTCTTCCAATACGCTGGATGGCATTGGAATCTATACTGGATTGCATATACACGTCGAAGACAGACGTATGGTCTTATGGAGTTGTCCTTTGGGAAATATTCACTTTAGGTAACTAGGTAGACACCCCGACCAGTCGCCTGGCCTTTCTCTGCAGCAGTTGCATGCTGGTCGAGACGTTCATCCCAACATCTATGCAATCTCGTAGCGTAACAGTATGCTGAAGTTTATTACTTCAATCTATTCCTTTTTGATAAGCAAGAGGATTGGAGCAAGTCTAGTAACTAGGAATAAATTGAATAACTTTTAAAGATTTAAAAGAACGTAGGTGCTACGCATTTACAAACTGTAATATCCTGGTTTGCGTGTCATTTAAATCGGATTTGCCTTCTATGCTCTGGCTTTTGGTTGCATTTCAGAGATATTAGCTTATTTTACCCCCGGATGAAAATGGAATTGATCTTCGTTCTGATTTCTGCCTATTCAGTCCGTAAATAAATTTCATTTATAGTCGACGTCTCTGTCACATTTATCACGTTGTTTCGTTTTTGTAGGGAACTTAGGAGAGGAGAATAGACGTACCCAATATGCACATTGTGATTTCCATGCAAAATGTGACGAAGGTAGCATAATCAACTTCAGTCAGTGCTTACGTCAACATTATTTTTCAGAGTCTCGTTTTGAGATAAATTTTATAGACTGAGAGAAAATAAAACTGAATTTTTGAACATCAGCGTCTTGGAATTTATAAAACTGAATAAACCTGGTTTTATTTCTTCGTCTAGGTGAAACTCCTTACAGTGGTATTACAATCAGAGATATCATCAAACAGCTTCAACAAGGATACAGATTGTCAAAGCCAGATTACTCAGATGAAAAAATGTAAATATCGACTTGATTTTATTGCTTTATATACTCAAAGTTGATTTTACATCACTGCTTCCTATAACGAGTGTTCATGACGGTAAAATACACTAATGTTTTCTTATTATACTATAACGGAGCTTGCAATGCTTTGTCTTCATTTAGGCTTTCTAAAAAACATCTCACTCACATTTCTTATTCATTTAGCTTAAAATTAAATTGAAGGTAATTAAGTCATAATACTTAAACACGTGGCCTCATGTATCATGGAACAGAGATGCATAAATTGTAAAAATTCATCACGTGTCCTTGACGTTCACTGACTTTGTGTCTCTTTAACAATTATGCACAGGTTTGGTATAATACAACAATGTTGGCTCGGAGAGGCGGCAGATCGACCAACCTTTCACCAACTTGGCAGTTTCATAGAACTGGGTTATTTTCAGAACAAGGTATGAAATACTTCATTTGCATTAAGTTTTATTAGAAATTTCCTTATTCTTCTCAATGCCTTCACAAAGCGTCCCCTTATTTTCTGAGATCATAGCTCATTCATCTTATTGACGTTGCCCAATTAGCGGACCAATTAATTACCATCATTACCGAGACAAAAGCAAGGACTTTCAATATTTCGACATTTTAATTACACATAAAAATATTACTGATTGGTAGTGTTAAAAAATGAGTAAGTGAAGGCATTTCTACGAATAGGAACACCGTGACGTTTTGCTTATCAAATGTGCCACAAAGCAGCCTACGTGGTCTTACATTCGTTAGAATGCTTTACCTGGATGATTATCGCAGCAATGATATTTCAGTATAAATTAAAAAGCAATACTCCTCTGTTCAACAGAATCATGAAAAAATCTATGAAGACGTGCCTGATGAAGATGTAATATAACGACATGCTGTTCAAATGTGACCGGGATATTGGAGAGAAGTGTAGTCTGCCAAATGTCAGGCCACTGCTAATAAAGCTTACTGTTGCAGAGAATTTAAGCTGTTGCTTTTAAATTACAGCCGTCAATGATAGTTAGCACAATGCAGTGAGACTTGTCATGATCAATGATTGTAAACAAAGCCATGCATTGGAGTTTATATTATGTAATGTATTACAAACAGTCCCTTTTTGATAGTATGTCAACGTCATTGATCATATTACCGACAAGAGCCATCATCGTCTGCTCATACTCTTAGATTTCATTTTAACGTATTAAAATTTTTTATATTTCTAAAGAATTTTCCTATGCAATTTATTAGTGATTACTGTTTGTATTAATTATTTATGTGCATTGCAAAACTACATCGTGAGATCTATACCAATTAATGTATATATGCTACTGTCGAATTAAGTATCAGGCAATAATGTTTTGTATTTGTAACTGGATTGTATGATAATCCAGTAGATGCCAAAGAAAAAAAAATAATACTTATGTCCGAGCGTCAGAGAGCTTGCTGTTTTCATTCATTTATATACAAAATATTATTCAGAAATATATAAAGCTGAAAAAAAACTAGGCAGATAGATATGGCAGCTTTCCATGCTCCATGCAATTTCCTGAAATCATTTATGATAAATAAATATATGGATGGCTTTTAATTCCCGTTGTCAATTATTGTGTAATCTTTTGGGCATTTGCGACGCGATGCTTTTGGTTCACCTTACAGTCGGCTTTGCAATACACGGACTGATTACGTGACGGATGAACTGACAATCATAAGTAGCAGAATTTCACAATACACCAACCCATAAAGTGCGGCGACAACGTACGTCAAGATGCATGATTTTTCAGTTTTGTTAATTTTTTGTTATTGTATTTTCTGGTGTTTTGGAAACGACTCTTTTATTAGGATAATACTCTGGTCTTGTATGCAAACGAGGCGTCTTTCTTTTTGAAGTGTTGCTTTGTTTGTTTGTTTTTTGTTTTTTGTTATGATGAAGTTGAAGTTATGTTGTTGTTGAAGAAGTAAGTGTAAGGAGTTTTGGATGTTTTGTTCTTATCTCCCATCAGTTGGCTAGGAATGCCAGTCAGTGAACCGTATGTAATACAATGGTCCTTAGATTTGACCGAATGGCCTGAGGAATTGAGTTTTGGAGATGAGGCGATGTTGAGGTTTATCGCGTTTATTTTGGAGTATTTTGAAGTTGTTGATGATGTTTTGTGTTGACGTTTTTCATTTTGTTGTTTTATGTTTTATGAAGATTTTTTGAGATAGAAAGAGCCCCAAATATTGGCACAGGAGTTGCTATTTGCTGCAGTCCAGTGATGCCTAACGGTCGTTACTATGGTTATCGTGAACCTTTGACCTTGATATCAGAATACACCAAGCAAAATTACGTCATCCTTCTCAATGTCACCCCCTTACAGTTAACCCACCCTTTTCACACAAAGAAAATTATCATTGATATATGGCACGATTTTTGAATGATTTCCAGTCGATTTTCCTGTATTTTATTGTAGAATGGCTGAACTTTGAGTTTGTAATTGGATGTATATTAATGATTTTATTATTATTTCTGTAAGTATTTTAGATGCGTTATTGTTAGTCTGTAATTTTCTAGGTGCACGAATTATGACTTTATGCTAACTTGTAAAATATGTGATTTTGCGCATTTTAACCACACTGCCTTACAATTAATGTATTTTTTATTTTAAGTAGATCGTAATTGTCAGCTATCACCGCTCCATCACTCATTTTGACCAGCGAGGACGCTGGTTATAAAAAAGGTTGGAGAGTGTAACGCCCCTCCCTATACAGATTGTGTCTCGAAGCGTCCCTCACGTGGCCAAGGCGTGTGAAGGTCATTGACTCAGATCGTACGAGAAGCAGATAAGAGATAGTGTGATAGTTTAATTAATTATTGGTTAAGATTTCAGTGAGAATAATCGAGAACGGAATATTCCGTGGTGTGATCTTATTTAATCATAAGAAACAATCAAGGACTGGCGGGAAAATTACCACGTGATAACTTTTGTAATTATGTAAGTTTGAAGATGTATTTAACTTTGTAGAGAGCTTAGACTAGATAGACTTGAGATCGGACCGTTGACAGTGAACGACACGGTCGCCATTTGCAATAAAGTACAAGGTTGTGTTACAATCTACATCTCGGTGTGTCAGCTTCAGTTACTCAAAGCATTACGATCCAGACTGGTACCTCAACTCGTAATTCCCCTAACTACGAGCGCGACAATAGCTAGATTTCAGTCGTGGGTAAGATCACAGATTAGACTACATTAGGAAAATTATAGTGAATTGACTCGTGGTTTTCTGGCTCTGTTTATGCGTACTTTATATGCTATTGTAAAGCCGCAGGTTGAAAAATAAATGCAATAGCAATCACCAAAGTGTTATTTTAAAATACTATCATAAGCATACAAGCATAACACAATATTGTGTTTTCTATATTAGTCTCTATAGACTATTTCCATGAACCTCACCAGAAACATTGTAACGAGGTATGCTTTGACATTTGTTTTTGTGTTGTAGTTGTTTTTTCTTTCTGGTGAAATAAATTTGATAATTGATTGATTGATTGATACATTTGTTCTGATTCTTGGAGGTTATTTTTTACGGACGAATGTGTCGTTTATGTTGAGAGAGACGAAGATTGAGTGAGGGAGAAAGATACATCGACAGACAGCCAGAAAACAAACCTGCAAGATAGACAGACTTGTATTTGTTTGAAATCTCACTGGGTACTATTTTCCGCGTTTCAATGTAACTATTTACACAAGTTTAATCGTCGATGTATCAGATAGAAGATACGTGCGATAATGTCAAATGAGCACTCAAATATGCGCATTGTCGGGCAGTTGCTAAACTTCAGATGTTAAACGAAGATAAAAGGGTCCGCAAAATGAGAGAATATGTGCGTCACATGTTCTCTTGAAGCCACTGAGGTGAGAATGACATGGAAACAAGTTTAACTGTCAAACTAATGAAAACTTCACATCATTGTGTCCCTGACATCGACTGCGAGGGAACTTACACAAAGTTTAAAAATGAATACACGCCTATTCAGGGCAATAGTTGCTAAATGGTAAAATTACAGAATTAAGTCACGTATGAGAGTCAGAGAGAGAGAGAGAGAGAGAGAGAGAGAGAGAGAGAGAGAGAGAGAGAGAGAGAGGGGGGGCTGACCGACAGGCAGCTCAAATCAGAAGGCTATTACCCGATGTTGAGAGTTCACTGCAATTTAACGGGTAGCAATCTCTCTATTAATAGAATCTGCACTGGCAAGAAAAAATATACTTTTTGACTGAGAGTATACTTACGGAGAGGCAAAAGTTTGATGATTGATAATAAATATGATGAGACTAGTCGCAAAATTGTATTTGTGTGTCTGGACTTTTCTTTCATTCCCGTGATCAGTCACCCATTTGATATCGACCTCTCTGTGTTGCTGAATGTAATAGTTAACCAGGGCGCTATATTTGTTAGTCATGGCACTTAAATTTATCCTTGGCAATTGATGACATCTTCAGCTTTAACATGTCAGAGTCATCGAGTGGTATGTTACTTGCTCTTGAGTTCTCGATGGAAACTTTGCTTTGAATATTGAATGCAATCACACTGTATACTGTGATATGTGTGAGCTGATGAAGCTCGGTGTCAAACAGTGTGCATATTTGGTTGCAAAACGTCGTGGATCGTGTGTATGTTGAAATAGAGAGTGGCAGCCAGGTCATCTGCTGAAATCTAGAATGCGAAGGAACTCATGTCTATTGTACAACTGTAGAACAGCGCCATGTTCTACAGGCTTGCCACACTTTATTATCCAAGTCAGTATGGCATCATTTAATCCAGCTACGGGAAGCTGTGTTCTGCGAACGTTACACATTGTCATTTTACATAAATTATGACCTCAAGGCACTGTAGGATATGGTTTGAAAAAAACAAGGCTGCCTATGCGAAGTGACTTTTTGAATTTTGTATATGCTTGTCACCACGGAGCGGCAACACTCGGAGCGTACTACTTAGTAATGACAGAATGCCGAGTCATAACCTGCAGAAAGTAATTCAGGTTCGTTCTCTGGTGTAACGAACCGAATATGAAGGAGATGAAACATTCCCAACTCGTCACTGTATGTGCTACAATGACGGCTCGGTTTGATATTTGTCGATAGTAAAATACACAGTTAGCACAACTGCACGACGGTTAAGTGGTACAGCAAAATCTAAGGTACAGTACGTACAAGTGGCGACCTTTTACGATTCGGTATTCTACACTGTAATCACAGTAATTAACAAGTTTGTTTTTGACTAGATATTTGTAATTTTTTTCACTAGTCCACATACCGAAACACAAATCATAAAGATCCCCGATCAAATCCTATCAAGGAACACTACTATTTCTGTTGCCTAAATTTTCAATTAACTTGGAAGTCAATTTTTCATTATACGAGAGATGCTTGCATGGCTCGTCAGTCATAAATATTCAAAATACTTACATATCTAATTTACTGCCACGCGGTTTCTCTTTTTATATGAATATGCATTTTTATGCAAACTAATTTGGCTTGACCAGAAACCAAAGTTATTCAAGACAGTCTTAGTCTCACTTGCAGAGGTCAAAGTGTCATGGGTGATGGGTGAATCGCGGGTCTCGATCTGTACATTATTGTCTGCCTTCAAAGATTTGATACTTTCAGTAATACTTGGCATATTTCCCGTGTTTATAATTTCAGGATCATGTTTGAATTAATTATAATTTTTTACCATTTTGATATACCGCGCGCTTCATCATCTAAAAGATTGTTTTGCAAATCAATCCTCATGGAAGATGGGAATGATGAGGATGCTGTAAATGCCGAAGACTCGGAGGAGAAAATCATTTGTCGACCTCTAACAGAAAATTCCTGTTTAGCTGACATCATAGTTAGTCGACATTACGGTACGTTTAGCAGCAGCCTGGAGCCAAATCTCCTGTCGATCTGGCTGGAAAGACATATACTTGTATCAAAGACTAAACGATAATGCCGGTCGCGGGGGATTACTTGCTTAGCAACACTGTCGACTGCCGCAGGCACCAGCGTAAACATTCTTGTTGAGCAAAATATTTACTTTGAGGCGGCGGAGGTTAAGTGAGTATGAAGGCGACAGCGTGAAGTGGTACAATCTGAAGCTTTGCTTTATTTATTTTCAAGTAATTAATCAGCGAATATTTTTGCTACTGGTGTAGAATGGGGTCTGTGGGAATCGACGGAACACTAATCTCTGTAACGTCAGGGACTGGGCATTTTCTTTGGCGGGGGGAGGGGAGGCCTATAATGTTTTTGCATACATCAAAAAACTGGCTGACCCCTCCTATTCCAACTTAAAAACAACAAACAAACAAATAAAAACAGGTTAATGACACAAGTCACTTCAAGTATGCGGAATTATATGTTGCTAAAGTGTCATGCATCTAGACGATAAAATAAACTCAGATCGTTTGTTCAACAGTGTAAATGTGTCCGCATTGATTAGGCCAAAAGTAATAAATTATAGATTTGTTTCTGGTCATTGACATGTGGCAAAAATGATGCGGCGACGCGATTTTTTTACTATTTTGTGGAATTTGATACATTTTTCCTTTTTTCCGCAGGGGCAAATTAAAAACAGGAAAAAAAGAGTTGACGCGCACACTTTGAAGTGATGCGCGCGATGACCAGAAACAAACCAATATTTTTTGCCTTATGTGTAGTTTTTTTACAGACAAAGATAACATCGCTTGTTTATGTTAGAGTAAATTTATGCTCGGACAATGATTGATGATACATGGAAGTTGATGTCCTTGTCCTTGTTCTTGAAAAACTAAATTAAACTTTGGTAGTTCACTTTTGTTCTCATACATGTTGCTAGGGAACGATTGCATGTGATTAGCGAAACGTATCATAAAGTTGCTATCAGTGGAGCCGACGTCAACCTTCTCCGTATTGACTTCTGTTGAGACTTTAGCCTTGTTATTATGGTCCTACTTGACACTCACATTTCAAGGGACGTAAAAACGTATTTGGCAAATACAAAACAACTGGGCGATCTTTGCATGGTGTAGCGTATCATGCATGTATGAGCCTCTGTCTCAATTTTAAATATATTTACAGCTATCGAGCATTTCAAAAACACGGTGATCCTCCATCACCAATGTAAAAAAAAGGAGTGACTCCCATGGATCCACCCTGTTACTGAGAAACTGCCAAATGCCTTGCTCACCTTGTCCATCGCTGTAAGTGCAGTACAGAAATAGACGGCAACATGATAAATACACAATGCAGAGTTTTCCTTGCATTCACACATACGTGTCATTTGATAATGTAACAGACAGACTGAGAAAGGTAGTGAGAGAAGTGAAAATGTTTACAAATAGACTGAGTTAAAGTTATCCAGTTACCATTCCATTCTCATACGATTTAGCAATGGACGGTAACTCTGACTTTGTGAAGCGCAAATCTTATAATATGTAATGATACGATTTATTACTTGCGAGATAATCTGAACGTTCAATGTTAGAGAGATCTCAATTTGTATGAAATCTAAAGGGACGAAAACGCACATATTTCCTCTATATGACCCAAAAGTGGACGGGAAACGTTATCTCTTTACACTTCAGCAGGACTCATATCAGTCTAAATCCTGCAGAATCAAATGTTGTGTCAACCTGGTTATCATTCTGACGATCCTTACGGGCTGATTTGTTTATTTGGCATGTTTTTAGGGATTTATTATGGATATCTCTTCAAATATAGAGATTTAAGGACCACTCAAAAGATACTGTGAGCGATAACCATCATTAGTTCTTTCGTATTTTACATTTGCTGACCGATGACCATACAACCCAGAATAAAAATACTCAGGTTTAGTGTGAATTCGCCGAGGTATCGTTGATATCACAAATATGGAGTGACTTAAAAAAAAGCTTGAGGCAGACACGGGAAAAGTTCACTGTAATGTGTCACCAAATATACCACATGCTGAGATGGGTGACTACATTGATTCAAATGTTTACTTTTCTGGTGATCAGCAACATATTGACCTCCTAAGCTCGGTCAAACTCACTTATATCCTAAGGCACATCATATTCCAATCAACACGCATAAAAGTCCACAGGCCCGAATCTTTGCTTGGCAACAGCGTGTTCATTATCTGATGTATCAGCTGCAACAATGGCACGCGGAAAATGCTTAAGAAAATAAAACAACAAATTCGAATAAATATAAAGGGGAACATTTGTACTATAATTGGTATTTTCTTATTAATCATTATGTATTCAATACGGCGTAATGATTTCGTTCTTGTTTCTCTGAGCACTTGTTCTGCCCGTATAACTTTGAAGGTACTGAATTGGGTAAACAAGCCTATGAAATATAGAAGTCAATTTACACTCACAACAAGTCTGACATAACACAACAAAGAATGTGTTTCAGATCTTTATTTTACTGTTGGAACTGTATGAACGAACAAGTAATGTTCATTTCAATATTAAACATTTTCCTTCCTCTCATTACCCCCCCCCCCCCGATTCATGAAAAGGAAATTACATAATAAGCTGATGCACACAGGAACATACAAATTTTAATTCTCATCCTTGGATGTAACACACCTACATATTTTCTGCTACTAAATTATTCATCGCTTGTTTCTACATGAGATTTATATTGGAATTATATCTCCTTGACGGCATCGTAAAGAGATACAGGTAAGTTACAATAAAGGAAAGGTAATATAACTTATTTTTAAAAGATAAAGATTACGCTATGTATGATATTGCATTTTGTATGCAAGGATAAGATCGTTTGGAAATAATTATGAACTGCAAAAAGGGGAGCTTTTGTCTTGGACAATCAGTGTTAAATTTACAAATTCATGCGTTGAGCCATTGAGGTAATTTTCCTTAAGGAATACTACAACTATAATCTTTCAAAACCAGGAATAAAAATCGGGGGTCACCGTGCAAAGTTTGGTACTAGAGAAGCAAACAACGCGAGATTTACCTGTATTTGAAATTCAAAATGGTCGCCATCCCTGTGTTAACTCAATGAGAAAAAAAATGTTTTTGAATTTCGAAGAACTAAACGGGAAAAAAGTTTCTCACGCGAAGAGTTTTAAATTGAACCCCTACAAGTGGTATATCAGAAAAGAATTGTAAACGTTTGAGAGTGCGAATACCTGTCCCCCGTGGCGCGATCTACCTTAAAAACCAATAACAGTTAACTCATCGAAAATACAGCAGTATTACGTTAACGTTATAATTTGAAATAGTACAGTAACTTCTAACAAAGATTGCATTGACATTACTTTAAGGTTATTGGATTTGATCATCTTTTGTATCTTTCTCCTATCAAACGAATATCGATGATATACTGTATAGTATTTTCACTCCGCTATTTCAAATTTATCTTTACTAACTCACTTCACTAACTCTAATTTCGTTTAATTGCAATGGAGGGAGAATGCTGCTAGCAGGGATATTCCCAATAAAGGCGTTTACGACAACAGAATTGTAATCAGAATCATGCCGCTTTATGTAGATCCTGCACAGCAGTGAGTTGTACATGGTCATGGCCCTGCTGACTGGTGGTGTTAGTCCCAACATTTCGCTTGCTAAATCGCAAAAACCGTACTCGTGGGCTTCTGCTAGAATTGATTTTGTTTCAAATATTAAAGCCCCTGTAGCTGTAACTCTTGGAATTTGTCAACCTGAAAAAGGATTTCAATTTTCTCTGGTTTTCTTTAAATTCTACAGATTTACAGAATATAGAACACGTTTGGAACTAATTTTGGATAATTGGATTTTCACATTTTTCACATTTCTCTAAAGTGTTAGGTGCCCTTTAGCTGAATGTTGCGATATTACAAATTACTCATAAAAACAAGTGTGTAACGTAAGGAGAATAGCAGATGAGATTACATTTGTAGATGAAATCGACATTACTCCACCATCCGATTATCCCAAATTAGTTCCAATCGTGTTATAGTCTTTTACCACTGAAAAATTAGACAAGTAAATTTAAATTTTAACCGTTATTTTGATTTCCCGCCATTTTTAAAAATGTGTAATATTACAAAGAAAACATAGCATATGGTGTCCCAGTGGAAAACATTCAGCACTATGCATTATATTGGACTACTCTGTTGTTTCTGTGAAGATTCCAATGCATATTATGTACTGCGTACTGTGTTTTTGCTTTATCTGCATGAGGGCGCCATTTTTGTTTGGGCAAACATTTATTATTTATCTTGCTCAAAATTGCACATTTACTCTCAACGGAGAGTTTATTATACTTGAATGTATAAACACCCCTCAATGAGTGCATTCCCACGAACTTGTTGTAGTTTGGAAGTAAAATCATAAAAATAATGCTAAAAGATACAGCTATCGGGCCTTTAAGATCACTTATGATACTTTTTACAGCATATATCGTCGCTTCACGCAATCACTATGGAGAGCAGTCACTGTCTTAAGTGAGGTAAAATGACGATTTATTGCGCATTTGTAATATGGTGATGAACATTTGTTAATGTACATCACCATATAACAAATGTGCATCAAATCATAATTCTACTTTCCATAAATCACCATCGATTTATGTAAAATAGAATAAAAGGGGAAAAATTGCCTTTGGATTTTGACTGCGGAGGCCCCCTCGTAGACTTCCCCCTCGTTCTCCATCAATCCTACTCAAGCTCGTGGAATGACGACCGTTGTCATTCAGTATACAATTTTGACATCATATAAAGCCATAAAACACTGTCAGTTTTCTGATTTTTCCAGCAATTTTTAGTCGATGGATGTACTATAATTCACACAAATAATTTAACTGAACGGCATTGTCGATTTCCTCGTGCGGCGCAGTTACTCGTTGTGCTGTGCTTCGCTATCTGGACTGTGCTTGTAGGCCCTTGGATTCAGTTATGTTGCTATTCGTTAACAATGAGATGTTTTGGAGAGACAGAGAAGTCTAAATCCTAATAGGAACAATTTCTATTTCTCGCTTGAAACTAAATAACGAAAAATTTACAGCATTTTTATTATTGCAAGTAAATCAAAATGCAGTTAAGCATGCATATGTATGAGAAACATAATTTCTTTGGATGTCTGCTTTTCACACCTGTACACAGGTTCCAAATATCGACATAGCCACTCATTGTGAAATGCAGCTCTTCTTTGGATACTAACAGGCGTATTCTAGAGAGACAAAATAACTCATTAATAGGCGTATAAAGTAGGCAGACTCGTGCGCCTTTGTCTAATAATACAGTTGCTAAAGTTGTTCAAAATTAGGAAATAGTTCTGTAAACGTCCAATATTTGGAATGACTGATGGAAACTCTCTGTATACACCTACGTTTGTTGACAAGTCATGATAATCCCCGCACATAATTTTAAGAACAAAATTGGACATTAGATAACAGGGGCTGAATTAAGTAATCCAGTTGTTTTCATTGGCTACGACTCTTCCTCTGAATGATGCAAAAGCGTGTACTCGGCCGTGTGAGGGCGTTCTTCTGTACCTCGAGAGAAAAAAAGGTCCGCGGGAGCGAACAGAAATCCCCCAAATGCCTGATTTTCCCTTTTTCTCTCTCTCGAAATTAAAAATTAATATTGCTTTGCAGATTTAACCTATATTCAAGCATATAATTGAACTTATATGCGACGTACAGCCACCTAGAATGTAACGTTTTGGACAAAAAGCCCCCTGCCCCGAGGTTGGTAAGCGCTGATACAGTGAAAAACTAAGAGTTTTACATTCTTTACAGACGAAGTTTAACTATGAAACAATCATGACGAGAAATTGCAGCTGAAGCATACTTTACTTAATGTGTTATGTATCACGTTAAGTAAACCCGGGGGTCGACTGTCATGATAAACAGAGCAAGGTGTTAGTTACTTCGAATGAAATCACATATTATGAAAGTGTTGTAACCCAATATTGCGCCGAAAATGAGATATGATATGGATATGGGGCACCCCGAAATATGAAAAAATGGGGCGCCCGAGGCACCACGCCTTATAGGCATCCGAAGGGTGCATCAAATTGAAAAGTAATGGCGGAAAGAAGTTGTTGTTGCGTTATTTTTGCCCCATCCATAGCTGGATCTTTTTCAAAAGGCAGCCTTTTGAACTTTTTGGTTAAGCCTTCAAAGCGCCCCTTCCAAGATATCAAATAATTCATCCCTTACTTCTGGTGGTGGCGTTTTGTGTATTGCAATAAAGGGAAATCAACTCCACACATCGTTTGTAACTTGGGTTACCGGGTTATGCTTAAAGCTGAAGAGACATCAAAGTGTTGTTGTATTTGAAGAGTGCGTTTTGTAGAGCTAAACTCAAATCTGGAGATGGATATGATATTCAAATTTGCGGACCGTAGCCTTAATCTGGAGAGCATAAAGGAATAGTGTCGTTATTGCCCATGGTAGACGGTAAGTTGTTTTGACGACGTGTGAATGCTTACTTCAAGATATGTTTTTTTAGTCTCTATTGTCTGTATTCTATTTGTATTGGAAACGGTGCCATGTGAGTTCTCAGAGAGACTAAACTTAAATTGCGCCGTCTACGAGCAACCATGAAAACATCTCTCTTTCGTATAGTTCGATTTTTCCTGCTGATAGCCGTCGGCAAGCGTTATTGTAAATTATTATTGAAGCCTGTTTACAGACACGGCCGGGCATATAGGCAGTGTCATAATGAACAGCCTTGTTGGATGCGATGAAGTGGCATCTACATAGGGCCCTTTTCAAAAGCGTTTTCCAGAAGGTAGCACATTTAACTGTCATTACACGAGCAGCAAGCTTTCATCAAAGTAGTATATATTGTTAAATCTGAATGAGATAGAGGTCCTTTATTTTCTGGATTACACATATGTTTTTGTCAGTGACGTCTTGGCTCTTATAAGAACTGTAGGCATTCAAGAACGAAGACAGATGTATAAATACTTCTTACTTTGGATCCACTCGACTACTCTGTGATAGAAAACAACTGATCATAATTTATGTTCTCGTATTTTACCTTACAAATACACAAAAAAGAGAAAATTGTTCATTGCTCAGGGTCAGCGTAGACCTTTTTTTTTTGTAAAAAGATAAATTTATTTCCACATAGTCACAAATAAAACAAATCTTGGTCAGCGTAGACCAAGAATTATTCAAATCAAATGAGCGCCCTCAACTGAATTTTCTTTTGTTTATTCCAAATTTAAGTTAATGTTTGACCTAAATCAACCGCATGTGACAGTTATAGATAGGCTAGGTACTTCTTACTTTGAATCCACTTGACTACTCTGTGATAGAAACCACTGGTCATAATTTATTTTGCGGTATTTTACGTTGTGAAATATCCAAAAACAAAAAAAATGGTTAATTACTCAGGGTTCTCGGTGGACAAAAGTATTATTATTTATACCAAAGCCTGTTACTGAAGAAGATGACACACACACAATTGCCGTGAATGTATTTTTCGAGTGTATTGACAGTGACATATGACATGCATTTAGTATCTGAACATCCTACAGTTGTGAATGCGGCGATGTTTGTACCATGGCACGCTGTGGTGACTGATGCATTTGCTTATCTAACTGTTATCAGCCATGCCATTTGTACCTGGATTTCCTTTTATTTATTCCGAATTAAAGTTTATGGTTGACCTAATAATACATAAGGTAGATACTTCTTACTTTGGATGCACTCGACTACTTTGTGATAAAATCCACTGATCATAATTTACTTTTTCGTATTTTGCATTGTAAAATATACAAAATGGTTAACTGCTCAGGGTTCAGCGTAGTCGAAAATATTATTCAAATCAAATTAGCGCCCTCATTGTTTTAGACCAAAGCGTGGTATTGATGAAAATGACACATACAATTACCGTCAATGCATTATATCGAGTGTATTGACAGTGATATATGACAGAAATTTAGCACCTGCCACAGTTGTCTATATACTACATCATGTGACAGGGAACAGTATTCGTACCATGGCACGCTATCGTTACTGATGCGTTTGCTAACCTGTTATCAGACATATCACCTGTATGTAGATTTCCTTCTATTTATTCCGAATTTAAGTTAATTGTTGACTTAAATCCACTGCATGTGCCAGCAATAGATTAGATTTTACCTTCCTAATTAATACTCACCTGAAAAGTCAACTTTGCTCACACACAATTTGATCGTAGGCTGAAGAGTTTCATTTACACAACCGATGATCAAATTATCTTTTAGTTCCACACGTAGTCAAGTTTAACTATCACAGTAAATGTCGAGCTATTTATTTAAAACAGAGTAAATCTCGATGTTCAAACATTTGTTCATTACTGAGAGAGAGAGAGAGAGAGAGAGAGAGAGAGAGAGAGAGAGAGAGAGAGAGAGAGGGAGAGAGGGGAGGGAGGAAGAGAGTTATCATAGTAGTAGTAACAGTTGGTACAAGTTCACGTCTACAAAATGCTGTCCTCTGGTCAACAGCAAGTCAATAATGCAATGTGTCTAAAATGTTCATGCTCATCCAACGTTGTATATTCTCATTAATTCCGACAGGCTGTAGTTGGTAAGATATGATAGGGTAGGACGATGTTTCATTAATGTAAGAATTATTGAAATACAGTAATATTGTTAAGATATACAGTCACAAGGAAATGTGTCATCAACATAAATAAAATATAAAAAACCGACAAAGTACGTATGTCTATTGAGTTCTTAGAGATACTAATATTCGACATTTGAGATATTGTATGTTAGTTTCGTCACGTTTTAATCTTGTTGTGATCAGAACTTCCTTATGACTTAAAATATTTTGTTAGTAACGCCTAGAAACTAATGAGTGTTTTGTTTTATTTGTTCCCGATTCAAACGGTACACTGGTCAAAACAAATCGTCTCCTAGACACACCTAATCTAAGCTGCGAGAGGGCGCTTTATTTGTTGCCTCATATGCCCAAATGAAGTTTGATTGTTCATTTGAGTTCAGCATTACAAATCGACAGCGTCCTATTGATATCTTGTTTGAGTAATGACCATTGTTATAAAGTTAGATGGGACAAAGAATTGTCTAACATTATTTGGCAAACTTGAATTTAAAATTTAACATTATGGACAGAGAGAGAGAGAGAGAGAGAGAGAGAGAGAGAGAGAGAGAGAGAGAGAGAGAGAGAGAGAGAGAGAGAGAGAGGGGGGGGGGGGGCACACAGACCTAGAGAGACGCAGACAGACTTAGAAAAAAACAGACAGAGAAGAGACTCGGACATACAGGACGCCAAAGTATGTGAATGTGATATGTAGTAGTTTGTTTTTAGGTTATTTTTGTTTATTTTTTTCCTGAATTATTATTTGTTGTCCACATATTGTACTTTCAATATCTCCAGAATGGCCAACTTTGCCATATTTCTGATCAAACTAAATTCTCAATAGCCATGGATTGAATCGGAAGTGCGATGTTTTAGTGGTTGGAATATGACAGCATTACAAACAGTCACCATAGCAATATTGCGCAAACCACATAAAAATACGGCACTCAGTGTCACAAGCAGAAGTGTTGCAGGTCGATGACGACGATTTATTGATTGATACAGTTACAGAAATTCCTCATTTGTGACATTAAATACACGATTCGTCACGATTCTATCTTCATACCATCGGGATTTCCGGGTGACTAAGGTAACTTCGGTCTCTTCGCCTAGAAACAAGCTTCTTTGTTTATGTTTATGTTACAAGGTGTTCCTTACCGACAACATCGTCCACACAAAAATTTCATTTCTGCTGAAAGAGGGCGCTATTTAGGGCTACAATTTTAAGGCCATCGCTTAGACATTTTCTTTTGTCCTTCAATTTATGTGAATCAAACTCACATCTGAATGACCATGTTATCTTCAGCAGTGTTGAAACACATTTGACATCAATATATTCGTAATTTTCGGAATCGCTAAATGAGAACAGAGGACCATGACAACTTTTCCCCACACAGACTTAGACGGGGTGGCTGAGACCAATCTCTATTGAAATTGGTCTCAGCCACCCCGTCTATTAAAATTCATGAGTTTACTTTTCTTGTGTACGTACATACTTATATCAGATGGAAATCTGAGGATTTGCGATTACATCAGGTTGACAACCCCCCACAGAAGAGCAAAAGAACGGTGTCGGCTTGCAAACATTGACCCTAAGTGATAGTAAAACGGAATATCTGTCACAACATAACGCAATGTGCAGCAAATCATGTCAGCCTGAGAAACCGTAGCCATTTTAATCGTTTAGCTGCACATAATTATAATTTGAGTGTGTGTTTGACTGGTATTCATTGTCGGTAGTTCTCTTTTTGGAGGATGTGTTGGCCCTGAAAAGGGCCGTTTTGTTTGTGCCTATGCCTATTAAAGGATGGCGTATTGGAATGGCGAACCACTGATGATATTTTCAACCACTCCAGTCACCCTTTCGTCGGCATAGAACCCAACGTTGCACTCTTGCGCAACGCCACTTCTTCTGGAATGGAAGTATGCCTTCTTCTTCACCTTTAAAATATCTTGCCATTGTGCAAGTGCGCATCCATTATTTTGGCCATCAGCTCGGCAGCATCTCTTTATAGGCTGGCAACTTTAATGCCGCCTAATGTTATGGACACGGCATTCCTGTCGTACATACAGGCCGCATCTCTGGTGAGTTCAAACACTTCACCGATACAGAGGGATCGCCCAATGCCATAGTGACGCATGCCGACAGCCAGTAGACCACGGGGGATAACTTTCTTGGAAGGCATTCTGACCAAACTGATAGCTCTCCTGCAATTGTTTTCCAAGTCAACTATCCAAGCATTTTAAGAGGGGTGATCAAAAGGCTAGAACAGCCAATTTTGACCAACCGGGTTCAAGAACCCGGGAAAGGTGTTAAATGTGTTCGATAGATGTGTTTAAGACATAACATTACGAACAGTAGGATTAAAGTAGGTATGAATAATCCAAACTGCCCAGTTTCTGTGTGGGGAAAAGTTGGAATGCATCATACTATAACGAGTAGATGTTACTGACCACCATCATAGTTACTTTACTGTATGAACAGCAGTGACCATGCATTTGATTGATTTGGTTTTTTTTTACGTTAATGGACATGTCAGAAAGTCAGAAAAAAAATGAGTAGAGAGCATAATAACTATCATTGGGAAGCGATCATGCTGTGAAGCATTTACTGTGCGCTGGTCACGCATTTCTCAAACATTACCGCCAATTAAATCTTTATTGCAATTGTAAACAAAAATATCACAAAGCTTTCCAATTCTATACTTTTTCGTGTGTAATATGTATTTGGAAATAAAAGGGATGCATCAGAGGTGTGATAAAACACGAAGGACACGTAGTCCATGACCTTAATTTAACCTTATTTTTATCAGCGATCGTACGATATCATCCTTCCCCCTCTTACTGTCATCATTAATTACGCAGGGCTTGGCATCATTTCATGACCGGTGTTTACAAAGATAGACGGGAATGGTTTCTGCCGGTACGGTCAATGAGTGCTAATACTCAGAGTGTTATTTTTGTCTCGTGGCCATGGTAAAAACAAATATTTGGATGAGTCGCGATGTCACTGAGTTATCTAGTTCCGTGTAATCGGTAAGGCATTAAAACAAATAGAAGATAAACTTCTTTTAAAAGTAGGTCGGTGTAAGATAATGTCAACGCTTCTGTTTGTTGAGAAATACTCGTACCTGTTACCTGCACTGACAATGTTGGATAAAGGTTGACATGAATGTTCTATAAATTCAGGATGAGGTATATCAATGTGAACAGCGCCCCGTCACTGAAATGTCAAATGACAACATCTCCAAGTAGCACCTGTAAATTCCTTATAAAAGTTGTAATTTCATCTAATGTTGCCTACGATTTTAACTTTTCACTGTAATAGTTCGTACTTTAGTATATCATTGAGTTGTTGATCATGGAAATCATGAATACGCAACGCTGAGAGAGAACATGACCTCTGTACATTGTGCCATGTCGGTGAAAAGTAGACTTTATCTAATGTCTGAGGTCATCACTATATCGGGACTAGTTGCGACAAGGCTTCATGGTACGTCTTCCATGTAATAATTTAATGATTAAGATAAACGTTAGCGCAAAACAATTATGCTTCAATAATTATAAGACATTCTCTTCCGTCCGATTAGTTTGTTAACTATTCATGCTATTTTTCTTAATGATTCAATTATCACAAGGAAGAAGTGCCACTCCGCCTCGTCGCAACAATACCAAAAATAGAAATGATAAAGATCGACTTTATCGTCTGGTCAGTGTAAAGAAAACATATTCTGAATATCTACTCGGCCATGTAAAATGGTGTCCTTGTATGCGCGCACGTACCATGACGGTCGCTATGCAACAGTGTCGACGAACTTTGGAAGACAGTCACAGTGTCTATCATCTGGAGCTTCGCCAAGGTGGTTGCTATGAAGAGCAAAGAGCGGTTACTTCCCACGCTCCCATATTTATCAGCGTTTGAGTTCTACCTACCAAATTATGAGTCGAATACCTTTGTTCCTCTACTAACCCCGTTAAAGTCATGCTCGCCGAGGGTGCTTACTGGTACATCCTTATCTAAGTTGATTTCAGTGCAAAACAGCTGATGAAACCTGTGACAACACGAATTTAAAATCTCTGGTAATTTATGATGGGCAACGCTGTGGCCCTGTGTTATTATGTCAAATAGTTACACAAACCATCGCTAGGCTACACAGAGTCTGCTTTGTCAATTTACACGATGAAGGATTTTAATGCATGTCTTTATTCAAGTATTGAGCTGCCATAGGGAATTTTATTCTTGTCAAAATGTTATCGGTGTAAAACATGAAATCCAAAACTGCTGGTACGCTTCTTACGCAAGTTTTCAAAAATTACGCAGCGTTTTACTGTGTGTGTTTTGTACTAAAATATCTCGGGAAATTACGAACCCCGGTTACGAACACAACTTGCTGACTCCGTTGACGTGTGTTTCGGAAGATGTCAAGGTCCAGATCTAGTAAACTATACGGCGAAAACTATGGAGTTTTATTAACATGCTATTCTGTACTTGTTTCATTGAACAGTAGAACGATCAATCTTGAAGCTCGCAAGGAGCAAAGGGAATATGTGTTTTTATCTCCAAGTTCATGTATGGCTTTCATCGTGCTTCATTAGATCTGCTACTCAATAAAAGTGAAAATTACTTATAACATCTGTGAATTAATAAATCAAAGAGTTATTTATCAACCCTGACAAAAAACAAAAAGCTATATTTTCTTATGTTTGCGTTTTGCATTACAAAGGTCATTAATTGAGAAATGTTGAATATTGTTCTTTGTTCCTTTATTTTGTTTTTCAAACTGTAAATATGATATGGATCGTGTTGATCTGATATCTAATTTAGGAATGACAACGTCACTGCGGTATGTTTGAACACATGGTCTGACCGTAATAGAGTTGTTTTATTGATCAAACTGATAGATATGGACGCTTGATGAAGGGTGAGGAACAAAGAAAGACAGCCAGACACAGTAGCATGCTTTTGACATAAACAGAGGATGAAAGCGGTCATAGAATTTTGATCAGGCAGACACACATTCGGTTAGGGAATCACACAGACGACGGGCAGACAGTCAGCCAGGCAAACAGATCAATCAAAGTCACAGTCTGGCCTGTACATCCACAATATAAAATAATACAGTTTGATTTTTGGGGGAGTGTACCGGGCGAGTGAGGCACCGGTGCTAAACTATATAGGTGGGTCTCACACGAGTAAAACAACGTAACAATCGTTTTGGATACACTGTCTCAATTGACTTCATTCTGTTTTTGCGTCATGGTTGAGTTGGCACTGAGCAAAGATTGATGTTAAAGGGGATGTGCCGGAGATGGGGTGGTAGCGTATGCATAATTTCATAGCAACATACTTACCGATTGTACGTATGTTGATACAGAATGAGATTTTGACGGTTGGGAATTTCGCACTTCTAAACTTTCGTTTGGGGAGGGCGGTTGAGGCCAAATACACTTAGTTTCGTTTACCGTGCGCTAGTTTGAATTATCCACGGCCCCTTATGGGTGCATGTCCCATTTAAATCGACGTAGAGTGTATCTTGGTGTTCATTTATTTCCCCTCCGCTGGATCAACTTAGTGTAATTATAATCATCAGTATTACGTCGGGCTCCCTTTGACATCTGGGCTGGCGGTGCTACATGTCACTGTGCATGTAATCCAAACTTAAATAGAAAACCATAGACTGTATTTCCTATTGTAAATTTCCGTAAGCCTGACAAATAAATTTGGCCGTTATCTCCTAAGCAAAATCACTATTATGCTTATGCTTAAGCCGAAAGGATATTGAAAATTGAAAACAGAAGTATGTGTATATTTCAATATGCAATAGGATCATGAGCCTACAAGAAATTTGAAAACCTATTTCCAATTCCTTTATTGAATTTCATTGTGGTAAACAGGTTAGCTGCAATTTGTCACTGATTCTCTGCGTTTCTAATGATTTCACATAGTTGACAGTGCAATGAAGCTCAACTATTTCCATATAGTGTTTATTTTGTCGTATCTTTGAGTTTGAGAACCTGTGTCCTGTAGAATGCGTACACGTCATGTCGGTTTAAATGTAAATTTTGTGGTATATTTGAGGTCATCGATCAGTATATTAAGACTAGCTGAAACAGAAGTACACTATGCTTCTTCGACGCAAGTAATTCATAACAAACAAGCAGAGCTCAGAAAAATCATGCTCCAGCAAACACGAATTTCTTTCATGACTGAGAGGCTGGAGGAATCGTGGTTTAAATCGGAAAAAGTAAAAAGTAAAAAGAAACCAAAATGTTTTCAGGCCCCACCTTGAGGCAGAGCAAAATATCCTAGCCCCCCGTCTCTACTACCACGAATTTTTTCGAGTCCCCCTTAATTCCTTCAGCCCCCCCCCCCGCCCCCACCGCATTTTATGCACGCAGCCTAGATATTAAGAATTTGTCTTTGAGTATACGCTCATAAGTTGTCTCCATGACAATCGCCGTGCACGTGCAGCCGTGTTGTGGTGACCTGTAAATGACAACAACTACTAATCTAGTGTACTGAACTTTATCATCACGGAGGTGACTAAGAAGACTTAGGGGCACTTACTAGCATCTAATATTAGTCTATGTTTGTTATTAGTCAGAACCCAACGCCTCTCCACGTCCAGCCTCGTTCCAGTTAAGGCGATATGCACCTCGAAAGTTAAAGACTAAACTTTTGCTCAAACTTTCCTCAGTGAAACTTTCAACCAGTCTCTTACCGAAGCAAGAATAAAAATCAGGGTCACCCTGTAGACTTTGGTACCAGAGAGACAAATAACTTGCGATTTCTCGATATTTGAAATTAAAAATGGCCGCCATCCCTGTGTTGACTCTATGGGAAAAAAATAAAATCTTCGATTTTCGAAAAACTAAGACAGTGAAAACTTTTCTTTCGCCAAGAGTTTTAAAATGAGCCCCCACAAGTGGTAGAGAAGAAAAAAATTGATAAAATTTGAAGGCCCAAATTTCTGTCCCCGAGGTGCATTCTACCTTAAGGTGGCCGAACTTGAATATTGGTACATCATTATTAAAATTTACAAGAGTGTAGCCTGAGTCTATGAAACTTTTGCCGGCATCTATATGGAAGTCGCGGGCAATTTGTTATCAAGGACGCTGTCACCCCGCGTTATCTTGTTAATTATTTACACACGACATCACAAGGCTGCACTGTTTCAGCTGAGTCAGTTCACACGATGCACAAATAGAATGACGGGTTTCATTGAATATTTTTTAGAAAATCATGTAACACCGACAGAGAAAGTCGGAATTTTGAACGCAAAAACATCTGTATAACTTACGTTGTTACTCACTACCTGATTTGATCTGTTACACGCTACAAATCAAAAATACATTTGAATACATTTGTGTCCTGAGTGCCTAGTTTTTACTCTGAACAACATATAGTCAGTCAAAAATTAGTTTTGTTTCACTGTGCTGTGGAAGGCTCATTTCTAAATAATTTTCAAATTCTTTCTTTCAAGATGATACCAAAGCACAGAATAATGACTCCATTGATAACTGTTTGAACACATGATCTGACCGTACCGATCGAAACATTCGGACAGATTATGTACACAGATAAGTGATTCTTTCATGTCCTCCACTCAATGCTTGCCTGCCCTATTCGACAAGCAATGTTCAACGACTACCCTAACAATTTAATTTTGTCTACAAGATTAAGGCAGGAGATCTCCACGACGGATTAACATGGTCGAGTTGTTGGATTCGTTATGATTATTATATTCAGTTTAACTGATGAGGAAAATAAAATAGACAAGAGGTACGGGTATTTTTACTGATGATTGAGGGAAGGGAAGGAAAGACAGAAACAGAAGCCACAAAAGTGAGGAAGCTAGGCAGAAGCTGACCAAAACAGACAGCCAACCATTCACTTATCGAATCAAAGACTGACTGACAAAATGAGATGGCGACGGACATGCAGAAAGGTTATAGATGGAACACAAACAAAGATACAGACTAGGCTATTTCTTCACATTGTAGTCATAGAAATCGACCAAGCTCCTTTTCATTATTGTCCGTATAACTGATGAGAGTTTGATTCCTTTGATTTAAATGTCAACAAATCATAACAAAACACTTATTTGAATGTACATTTTCATTTTTAAATAAATGTAGACTACTTTTAAAATAAATTAATTATTTTTCCAAGTTTTTTTTTGCAATGTATTCTTTCATACTCAATCCTCATTGACCTTCCCTACCTCCATATGTTAAATCATTAACTCTACTATCAATCGGCCTTGTATACAGTTTTAAACAGTCCTTACATGTGGAATATGACTATGGTGTGTTTTTGCCTTAAGTCCCTTCTAAATGTGGATTTAGGAATATTATAAGGAACTACCGAGCCTTCCTCAGAATGACACGTCAAGGACTACCAAAGGTCAGTTTTCTATATTTTTCGTCTGTTTCCTTCCGTGTAAATGGAATGTCCAGTAGAAGTGCGTGCAACCTGGTGTCAACGTATGTTGTATTAAAATAGCTCTGTGTAATATAAGATAATTACTGGACTCTGCTTTATTTTGTGCATTGTTCATTCGAGACAGTGTTCGTACCCGTGACATTAGATGCACTGTCATGACAACTGCAGTTCATTTGATACACATTGCCAAGGCAAGCCCTGTAAACTCCTAATAGACACTGAACAACCAGTGGCAAAACTGCACTTACCGACAAACGAGTGTCACTTGACCGACCCTGCATCGTGTACTTAATGCAACTTGCCAAATTTCGCGAAATTTGAAGAGATGGTTGGCTTTTCTAACCCGTATGAATCTCTATGAAACTATTTTCATCATTCAAAATACTAAATTACTCTATCTTCTTCAACCTCATAAGCTTCCGTAACTCAAACTTAATGACACAGACAGAGTGGAATTGTTTACGATGAATTTAGATTCTTCGATTTGTAAAATGCGACGCCGTTCAAACAGTTTATTCCTTTGTGAACCTTCGTATGATGCTGAAAGGCTACTCAGTCTGAAATTTGTGTTGCACTAGGTAAGGAGACCCGTGTCACACATTTGACTTTGTAAAATTCCTGGTTTATATCGTAAGTTTAAATAAGGAAGACAACACCAAAATGAGAGGACGGTATATGTATCAGAGAGAGAGAGAGAGAGAGAGAGAGAGAGAGAGAGAGAGAGAGAGAGAGAGAGAGAGAGAGAGAGAGAGAGAGAGAGAGAGAGAGAGAGAGAGAGAGAGAGAGAGAGAGAGAGAGAGAGAGAGAGAGACAGACAGACACACAGACAGACAGACAGAGACAGAGACAAATACAGAGCGACATTGATAGAAGAGAACGACAGAGAGACATTGAGAAAGAGACAGCCAGACTGACAGACAGACAGATAGACAGACATACGAACAGACAGACAGACAAATTTGTCGTAGTTTTTCGAATTGTTCCCTCGGCTGGCTGCCGCAACCAAACGCTCATTGTATTATTTAGCTCTATTTTATGGTCGATAAGAGTCACTTTGTATTTATGCTTTTCCTATTGGCATGATTGGTATGCTATCCAGACTTCAACTAAAAGCCGAGTGAAATAATAGCAATGTACCGACATGTACCCAATAAGCCTTCATCTTTTTGAGTCTGGCCATTTACACCTTGCGTTTACTAATCTAATAATTCCAAATGTGATATCAATCTGTGTATTGAAGTGTCATCTCAGTACGTCCTTGCGGAATCTGATTAAAATATTGATAAAAATGAAATTATCATAGACCAATAAATGTTCTAAAACCCATTGACTGGCTTAAAATTTGCTTGTGATATTACCGTGAAATAAATTCGTACATGAGTGAATTTACAAAAAGCAGTATAACGCATACAAGGAGTCTAAAAATACTGCAATAGTGTGAAAGTCTTTTTTGAATGCTTCAGCAACAGATTTATAGAAATCGAGCAGTTTTTTATATTGACATCTTATACCTCTAGCTGTTATGATCTAACTATATATCAGTTTGAATCTAAATAGGCGTTCTTAATCATTCGGAATAAGTTTAAAAAGATGATATATCCATTTTGAGGCATATATAGACTCGTTTTTCTGAACACCTGGTCAGACATTTAAGGTAAAATAAATAGTGAAGGTGATCAAAGTTCTTTTTTTTGTCAGGTCAGAGAATTCTAGCGCATATTAGTATGTGTGCAGTGTAACGTGAAAGTGATATGATTAATCTAACAATTCAAAAATTGACGTGCACACGGTCAATCGTATTACTCTTAGGATTAATAATTGTCGTCTCCCACCTATGTTAAACACTTCCGATGGTAAAAAATTGGCTAATATTACCAGCTTGCTATCTTTGGAGACAAATTTCATTCGTATACTGATTTTATGTAGTTTCTCTCCATGTCAGCAATCCACCCTGGGATTTGTTACTGAAAATTAAATTATTGATATTTATATTCACCTTATTTTGAATAATCGACGATTGTGTAATATATTACATATTCCGATTCGACAAAGATCGCAGGTAGGTTTGACAATACATGTTACCGAGACTACTCCTCGTTAAAATTTCAGTATATTTTGTGACGTCACCTTTGAACTATAGTCTACACATTACGGCACTTGTAATACAGATATTTGAGGTCAGCGGCCGAGTGATAGAGATTTTTACCTCCCCATGTTTTTATCTCTCGCGAAACACTGGGTAAGGGTCATGTATATTTAGCATTTTACTAAAGAAGTCATCCAACTCTTCAAGTTGACAGTCATCATACACGGAAAATCCGCTCTCTTAGACTCTTTTCCTTCTGATGTTTCCTTTCTATTGCAGACTCGTATCTCCTTCTCGTTTGATTAATTTTCTGTGTACGCATATGCACTGCATTAAAGTTACTATGAATGTTTATCTTTACTGTCAAATAATTCATGGCACATTTCAAACAGCCGGCAAGCCTAAGGGTACTAATTGTACCTGTTGCTTGCACACTCCCTCCCGCATTCATATAAAGCAGAATTAATCCACAAATTTGTCTAAACTAAACCCTTAACTTTATACTCTGGTACATAGATGATTTTCATTCCCTGAACAATTCCAGCTTCTATCTCTCTCTCCCCATTACACACCATCCTGAATTGGACAACATGTAGAACTATGCACTTCAGCTTTCTATCTGGTAGCAGTGGCTTTCAATTCTGTGCCCGAACTCATGAATCAGACACAGTTAATGTACAAAACAAAACATAAGCTTTATTATCACGACACATTTCGGAGTTTCCGACATATTGATTAATTTCAGTCTACTAGCATGGGGCAGCTCTGTCTAGACAAATAGTTGAACAGCGGATTACACTTTATCTACTGTGGTAGCTGTTTTACAGTTTTAGTTGAAGTGTTTCACTTAGTATCAGCTAAAAAAACTCTTCAGCCCTTCAACTCTCAACTCAAATTGTAAAGACACTTATTTTGTCGATCAAGTATTATCAACTGTCTACCTCTCAGTCTAGACAGAACGGCTGCCCATGCTGGTTTCCTTTAATTAATCAATGAGTCGGTAACTTTGAAATGTGTTTTGATACCAGGGCTAATCGTTCGTTTTGTACATGCATGTGTTCGTCTCATACTCTGAGTTGAGACATCGAGTTGAACCCCTCTGTAATTATGTTGCCACGTTATAATTTGAAGATCGAGATGGCTTACGACGGTTATAGTTTTTATCTAGCAAGGCAAAAGACAAAGGATGTAAGAAACTGATCACAGCAACTCATCTGGAGAGGTATACAATAGGAAAAGAGGCAGACATACAAGACAGACATATAATAGTTGCCTTGGATACGGAAGTTTAATCAAAATATCTTTCAACCTGGTGAAGATGGACAAAATTACAGTTATATTTGTAAATATTTTGCTCAGTCATGTATCTACGTTTAAAGATTCCGACTAATAAATTTCTTAAAAGTTTAAGGGACAAAGTCGGCCACTTTTCATGATTTTTGTTTGATACGAGATACTGCTTATATCGTTTGACATGTTGAAAGATACTGAATGAATGGATAACCATTCGTGTATTTTACCCAGGTTTTAGACGCGATACATGAAACCATTTCAAGAATGAATTGATAGTCATGACCATTAACATATTCATACATACATTTACTTTCGCGATGATTTCATTTAATTTGTCTAATACCGGGCTGTAATATGTGGATGGGTCTTTTATTCATTCAGTATCTTTCATTATGTCGAACAAATTAAGTAGTATCTTGTATCAAACAAAATTAATGAAAAGATGGCCGACTTTATCATATAAGAAGGAAAACAATCCATTTAAAAATACACTATGTAGTTGTAGTTGATAGAATTGCGCAGAGAGAGAGAGAGAGAGAGAGGAGAGAGGAGAGAGGAGAGAGAGAGAGAGAGAGAGAGAGAGAGAGAGAGAGAGAGAGAGAGAGAGAGAGACTCTGAATGCCATCTGATAAATCCTGATAAATGTGTATGGTCGTGTTCTTGACTATATTTGAATTGTAAACAAGGCTATATAAATCTACAATTTCGATTCTGTAACAGCAATGATATTTAAAATTGACTCGAGTATAATACCAGTAAACAGATCCTGCATATTTCAGTAATGACTCATCGAACTTTGCGAATTCTGTTTAAGCTTATATGAAAGTTGAAAGGTACACATATACAAATACAAACTCTCATTTAAAGAGAGAATGCTTTACATGAAACAATTTAAACGTGGTTATGTAGAACTGAACGTACGATTCGATTCCTTCAGCTTTAAAAATGTAGAAATGTAAAGCACGTTTATGTAAATGATTGCTCCATGTTAAATGCTGACAAAAGTACAGACTGAGTAAAAAATTACACACGTAAGGAATCATCCTTGAAAATTTTAATGGTCTGCTCAACTGGAGTTGCCTTTTTCACACTGCAAGTATGAGGTGACTGTTTAACAGTTTCTTTCTGATACATATCTCCGTATAATAGATGTAATCAATATGAAAATCTTGTGAAAAATCTCAAACTTCAACTAAAAATGTTAAAAATATTCTATTCTATGAATATTTTTAAAAAGTATTTGCAAAGTATTGGAGTCAATACGAAATGATCGCAGGTACATTTCGACGTTCGATCAAATTTACAGAGAATAACTTTTTCAATTCGTTCAGTCAAAGTAAATATTGAGAATACAAAAAGCAATGATAATTTACATACTTTTATGGAAGTCATTAACGTCATTCTTTAAACTTCTTGTATATGTATCGCCATCATTATGCGGTCATTTTCATTTTCAACTTATTATTGATTTTTGTCATTCACCGATAAAAAGAAGACGTTGTTTAAAGGTAAAATGCGCTTTGGGGACAAACTTTCAGATCCTCAAATATTAAGTATACTTTGGCATTCCATTTGCTTGGGTTCATTAAAGTTAAGGAAGACTTTTGACTTACAAAACATTTTGTCGTCTCAGAGTAAATATACCTTTTCCCCATAGGGATAACACATATATAGTGTCAATTTTGAATTTTAAAATATCAGTAATAGTATGTGCGATTTGTTTCATCTGATGGCGTCGAACTTGCAAGTTACCTGCAATTTTAATGATTTTCTTAAAAATGATTCAAAGTTAACGTCAAGAACCGTTTGAGCAAAAAATGAGGTCTCTCACTACCGAGGTACGAACTTCCTGAACTAGTTCCGAGTAAGAATGATTGTATCAAGTTGTCATTTAAAGAGACTTCTACTGTGACTTGGAGAAGTCAATTGCGGCATAGGCAACACTGTCTTCAGGTGGTTTCTGTGGAGGCTTTGGTTTTCCACCGCCCGGGACAGGCTTTGGCTTGCTGGTTGGCTTCAAGTCTAGGTCGGCGTATACTAAACCCTCGACATTTTGCTTCTGTGAAAACGAACATATGAGGAGAGTAGATATTTAATCTTGCAATAACTTAAACAGGCACTCCCACTTGGTAACATTTTTAAAACACGTTTTTTTTTAATGCCAACGGTCGATATTTGACGTGGCGACTGCGCGCGCATCGCGAGATATCGATAAAACATGTCATTTCCCGAGCGTATTTTTCACATCCCGACGTTTTACGATCGTTTTCTGATTTTGACCCGAAATATCCCGAAGGTTTGTTGTTGTGCTGATTGATGATATTCTAGGGAGTCTACAATAAGTTAGAAGGACGCAATTTAGCAAAGACTTTATATACAGCATTATGCCATTACCTAAGGTCATTTTTGTAAAACTGCTCCTTAGTTTTTGTGGTTTTCATTAAATCAGTTGTACTATACTTTTAACCAATACCACATAAACATCAGTTTTTACGTGTCAAATATTAGCCGCCTCCGATGACTACATTTTGTCGTGTGCCACACAGTACGCCGCGCGCGTGGTATGCGTCTATGTATACCACTCGACGGCCGCTATGTATCAAACGCACGTAACTGTGCTAGTCGCCTATGCGAATTCTGGTGGAATCAAACTTTGTTTTCCATTTTTTCTCAGAGTAAGAAAGACTCGGTTTTCCCCAAGCAGGGAGCATGACAGAGCACCGACGCGAGTGGTACAGTGGCATACAGCAGCTTAAGCGTAGACTCGTACTCCATAGCTTAGTTGATATTGGCCCCTGTGCCGAACGTTCGATGTTCAAAAGCTGAATTTAGGTGGGCCACCGGAATTCAAACTTTTACTTTTTTGAAGACATGTCTTTATCGATATCTCGTGATCCGCGCGCAGTCGCCACGTTAAATATCGACCGTTAGCATTAAAAATGTGCTTTAAAAATATTACCAAGTGGGAGATCTGACTGGTGGCGAATTACTGTTTATTGTCGAAAAATATAACCCATACAGCAACAAAGTCACATAAGACACTGCTAACGCATACATAATAGTTACGTAAGTCAGACATTTGAACGTCATTCGGCTCTGGTAAATTACAGAACCGCAATGTATTGGAATGCTCCCTTTTAAGACGGAAAAGTCATAGAAAAAGTAATCTTGATAAAACGGTTTATCAAAACGTTTAGTGATATTGTAAAATCAAAGTCCAGTACCTGCAGGGACTGGCCGTCGTTTGTGTACTGTGTGTTGTCATTTGATTTAACATCTTTTTCGTAGACGTCTTCATTAACTCTATCTCCGACTTTGTCTGCTTTTGTTTTCTTTGGTTTGCCACCCTTTGCTTTTTTCTTTATGACAACGTCCTCGTAGGCACCGTTATCAGCAGTACCGCCAGTATTTGATGGAGTACGTTGGCTCATTGTTCCGGGTACGTTAGCGTAGGAAATCTCGCCATCTGAAGAGAAAAAAAACAACACAAACAACAGGATTTCGCTAAAAGAAAGTGTCTATTAAAGTGATGTATGAAAGATATGCCAATTGAAGTTAGTAATAAGCGTTTGCTTAAACCTGACAATTTTAGCACCACTGTGACCCAAATCTCTCATACTTCTGTCGCTTTCACGTGTCATGGCAACGTTAACTACAAATTTTAAAAATATTGAACCCGTGATTTTCCATCCACCTCGTGTTGCGATAAATGGACGTTTCCAGTTATCGTGTGCACTGACAAAATGACAAATGGCAGAAATCTTTCATCAAGTAAAGACGAAACAAAAAACAAAAGCGGTGATCCATGCGCTAGATAATGATCCACATATTATAATGATGAACACGTGTTATGCGAGCATGAAAAAAGATAGATAATGACGTGTTTAGTGATCGATTCTCCTTGACGAACACTAATAAAGTGTGGTGTAAATTTTGAAAGCACAACTTTGACCATTTCATCAATGACTTTATTGTGGAAAGTTACATCCAAAGTGAGCTTAGTCTTATAAGACAACGGATGTATAATGACTGTTGAGAACAACAAAATATCTGTGAACTGGGTTTTAGCAAATTTTAAAGATAATGTTAGGATTTTAGACACTAGCAGTTCACTAAACTTATCATTGCACAAAATAATTATAACAATAATCGCTGCTTTAAGGCACGTTTCTCTTCACGACAACAAACTTGACGCGTTGTAAATAATCATGACTATTGAGATATCACTGTTGATAACGTAAATAGCACATAGTAAAAGGGAGTAAAAAAAGGATACACTATCATGTTGTCGCTTTATTGTTATTATTGAGAGCCTGCTTTTTCTTGAATTACTTAGCCCTTTACCTGTTTCTTTACCTTTCATGAAGGGTGGTGTTACATCAGCATTGTCAGAGCTGGCTCCTGTCTTCGCTTGTTCACCGTTCTTCTCTGTCAAAAATAGAAAAATCATTCTATATTTATATTAAAGTTGTAACAATAGGGAAAAAGGCATGACGAATCCAAACAACGGCAATAGTAATTAATAGGACGAACATTGTCAGCAAAAAGAAATTTCGCCTAAGATGTATGGCTTTTAAGACATATATGATATATACCTTGCTGTTTGGATTTCTTGTCCTTCTTTTTTTTCTTCTTGTCAACGTCTGCATAAACATCCTTTCCTACGTCACCAGTGTTTACTTCCGGGTCACTTCCCTTTCCTTTCTTCGTTTTCTTTTTCTTAATGTCAACAATTGCATACTGTTCATAATTTGCCGTGTTATCCCCCTTTACAACTACAGCAGCTGATTTCTTACCCGGCGATACCACAGCGTACGGAGATTGTATGTCACTGCCATCCTTCGACTGCTTGCTGTGGTCTGTTTCGTCCTTCTTTGCATAGGGTTCAGCAACCACGGCGTAGGCTTCTACCAAACAAAGAGTCGAATGGACTATTAAATATGCGATTACTTTAGGTTAATATCTCAATTTTAATAAATTGTCCGTGGTAAATGAAAGGCCTTAAAACGGCGAATATTACTGCAAAAATATACAGAGAACCCCGTTTGTTTCAATTACCTGCTTTTTTGTCCGCTTCATTAGTACTTATTGTGTTGTGTGCAGTTTTCTGTGGTATTGTACTGTCTAAAGAGTTGACATAACAGTGATCTGTGTCTTGTGACTCTGCAGCATAGACAACCGAGGAAAATTCCACATCTATTTGAAAATATAATCAAATTTAAATTTAGACTAAGATAAATTTTATTTCAATGAGCTACGACGTGCATCCGACCGATACTTTCACTATATAGTATAGTTTAAAACGTCTGATTTCATAATTTTACTGAAGGACAAACATTTGCTTTTCTCTGTCAGTTTTGGTGTCAAATCATAAACGGAAACTAAATCATGTCATACTTAGTGCAACGTTGAGACGAACACCATGGGAACTAATGAGGGATAATTGGATAGTTTAGTAATGTTTAATTAAGCTGCAAATTTAAGCCTATTTGGTTTTTATTTTATGCAATGCTATTATTTATGGGTAATTTGTAATGTTGCAACTTTCATCTATAGGCCCAAAACACTTTGAATACATTTAAACAATTGAAAGATCCAATTTTCTCAAATAAGTTCGAATTGTCTTGACTGTTAAGCACATAATTCGAAATGTAATTTGTATATGTTAATAACATGCCAGAAAATCCCAAGATGATTTGACCGGTTGACCTCGCTGTTAATTTTATGCAGGTGTGTCTTTTAGATTTTTGCGGAGGTTTGTGAATTTTTAGGCAATAAGTACCACTGCGGGGTACGGATTTTATGTTTATTGGATCAAGATACTTACAGTATCCTGGTTGATGTGCTTGTTCTCGTACATTTTGATTAATAGTTCGTTTACTTTGTTTACTGTTTGTTCTGGCTTGTTGTGTATAATACTGAGTGTTGCGTTATTGCCTTTCGCATTCGAGTACGTAATCGTTTGAGTTGACAATAACGAAAAACGTTAAGGTGGTTGGAAAGGCTATATTTGCACAAATTCTTTTCTCAGAGTTAATGTCAAGTTTCAAGTGTTAGAATCAAGATATTTAGTTCAAATTTTTAGGTTAACTCCCTTAGTTAATATTTTCTCCAAGAATATAAAAATTGTATATTTGCAGCCATGATTTTGAAATATGACACCAATCAATATTAAAATGTAAATTTTAATATTTTTTTTTACATATTTGAATTTAATAATAATTGGATAGTATTAATATTACCAAATAAGTTATAAATATGTTGACACTATTTATTGTAAGAGTTGTACGGCAGGATTTGTAAATAAAATTTGTTTTTTTTTTATGATTTTACATGAGTTTATATATCAAAAAATTATTAAAAATTCTTTCAAATTTCAAATTCGACTTTTCAAAAAGTACTTCAAATACAGGAAAATTGTGCCGTACAAATCTTATCTGTAACCTTGTTAATAGGCTGTAAAATTCCATGTCCATATCTCATTTCAAATTGGATTAAATTGGTATACAATTTATGTAGGAAAACTGTTATTCTGTCAAAAATGTTGAAAACAAGCCATATTTGCACCCCTCTTTTGAAGTAAAAGAACATATTTTTTTGGTTAATCTCACTTTTGACACCTCTTTGACACTAAAAAAACTCTAAAAATGCATTTACAATAGGAGTCACTCACTCTGAATGCCAGCACCGTCTTGTCAAACTTTCCTGAAAAAAAGCAAATAATGACTTTCCCTTTTCAAACATTTTATTAAAAGCTAGGGGACCTCTACCATAGTTAATACACTAAGGACTCCCCAACTTCTTCTTATTTGGTCAGTTTTTCAAAGTTTTAACAGGCTATAACTCTGCAATGCCTTTGTGCCCAAATGTCTAGTTTTTTTTTATTCCACATTGAATGTTGACTACTTTTATATTTTAATAGTTTTGTTGAAATTTATAACTGACGCTCTAGCCTTTCCAACCACCTTAACCGACCTTTGTCGAAGGGTTATTTTCCCGAAATTTGTCCATTGTTTGCAAGCTGGTTTATCGCGATTCTTTTGACACGCGACATGTTTTGTTTCCTTGTTTGAAAGGGTATCTCTATAAGTGCGAGTTTAGCAGCTTTAGATAGCTTCAAGTTTTTGTTTTTTTGTTTTTTGTGGAGTCCAATTTGACTTTTCTTTGAATTGGTGTTGCGATTGTTTGTGTCTCACGTTGTAGCGTGGTCACATTATACGACTTTATTTGTTGAAATCCTGAGGTGGTTTTATTCTGAGGTGGTTTTGTTGGTGTCCGAATGAATTTTAAGGCTTTTGCCTAGTACTATTTTTCGGAGTTTCATAGTTTGAGCGATGATAGGTTGTTGTTGAATTTCATGTTGTTGTCGTCTTTTCTTTGGAAATAGCTGATTTATTTCCACGGCCATGTTTTTCTATTATGTTACGGTGATTGTTTATTTTGTATTTAATGTTGTGTTTCAGTTGTTTGTTATGTGTACGATTTTTGTTATTTCTTTTAAGTGTTTGTGTGTTCTATGTCATTTTATGGGTTTTTGGGTAGTTCTCGGCAAAATAAACCCTTTGTGGTCAGATTAATATATAGAACCTGAAAAAGAGTGACAAGCGACAACTACAAGTCGACTTATACTGTTTACAGTCCCTCGCGAAACACAGACGAAACCACTGTGGCAAGTACCGTGACTTCTCCCCCCCCCCAAACGTCCAAGAACCGTTGGCCGAATACTCGAGTGAGAAGGCACGAGACAAAATGTTGCATCTTTCACTAGCTTTAGACTGGACTCCCCTCTAGCTGAGTGTAGGCCAAAGCGTTTACCTCGCGATCTACAAAACAGCCTACCAATTAGTGTGACAGTCTGCTGAAGTTTAGTCCTTCAATTTATACTTTTTGATAGATTAATATGCTCACAGACTGGGAGCAAGTCTACAATGACTGATAACAATAACTAATGCGGCTGTAGACGGTCTCTGCAGATATAGTGAGTGATGTGATCGATTCGTATTGGCAATTTGAAACAGATACCATCGACAAACCAAGGGTTTATTGTTGAATTTGTCAGCTGTTTAAGGCCAGCAGGGTTCGATAGATGGACTTCGTCTGTGATTATGGCTATGTTACAGAGAACAAATGACTCCATAAGCCTACCTGACATAGTCATGCACACGGAAATTTACCAGCTAACGAGAACCTGTGCCTCAGCTGTACCGCTTAGTCTCAGTTGAATCACTCATATCTTTAGCAAGCATGTCTGGCGTTAAGTGCGGTTTTGATTACCCCACATCAAATTTCATGTTGATTTCTCATCGCAGTAAGCGAGAGAACTCATACTCGGTCTCTACGAGCTAAGATGTAATCTAAAGTGTCGTATGCAACGGAGGATCCTTGATATAATGTCAGCCGGGCTGTAGTCCCCGTAAAAAATGTCGATTATTAAATATAATAAACAAATTCCTTATAAATGTGGAACCTTTTATGTAAATTGGGCATCAGTTTAGAAACAATTTAAAATGCATGTGGAAGTTCAGATCCATCATCGATGCTCTCATTTACGGTGTACCTACCGAACCAAACAGCCTCCGATCTTTTGCAGTGGCAGATACTATTGAACCTGGCAAAGCTGTCAAATAAAGATAGCGTGCAAATACCTCGCACTTTCATATGAAATCATAATGGTAATGACAACCTGCAATGGGAAGACGATTGTGTAAGAGGGAAGTATATGACTAGTGTTGAGGAAACCCTGTAATGCGGCGAGCAAAGCTAAGACAGTATATATAGTACCAAACGCGATCCTTCGTCGATGAGCATGATATGGACATCTGAGTGCACAGTTTATGTAGACGATGTAATATGTCTGTCTGAAAAATCAATCAAAAATCATTTGCAGAGCGCACTGTTTATACCGATGAACGAATATGACACAAATGTACCATGCTCATTGTGTCCTGTTGGCAGTCTTGCCATTCTACCAAGTTACATTGGAAACTCCACTCTGGCTCACATCCGATACACGAATACAATTCACAGAAATTAGCGATGTTTGGTAACATATTATAAATGTTTCGCAACATATGACTCTTATGAGTGAACAATAAACAAATCGGAAGTACAGTCAATTTTTTGGAAAAAGTAACATAGGAGGATTATACGAGAAATTATCTGCCCCTCCGAGTCAGCCATGTCAGCATTTAATATTACTGGGGTTGCACATGACGTACAACGAGGTCTGGTATCTGGTGCAGAGAGGTAAAATGAATGCTTATTCAGATATGTAATTGCATTCTACGATTATAATGATGGCTGTCTGATTGTCGAGACTCGAAAATAAAACCGCTATATTTCGGCAAGAAATCTTGTCAGTGCCAGGTGTATTATCATGAAATATATTTAGCAAAATCGTAGATACATTACGTGTACATGCGTTTTGGCGGCGACTAGAGGCAATTAGGAAACTCAAGCTTGTAAAGTCCGGGGAATCGCCATGTAAACTGATAATGGTTGCTAGCCCACTATATTTATGGCCGCGCTGAAGATTATGCCTGGCAATTCAAATCTGTGTTGTTGCGTACGTGATCATTAAATGGGATAAATGCAATTGGCATTCAGAACGGGATAAGCTTAGACTTCATCTAAATATAACTTTAGCTATCCAAAATATAAAAGCCTACTCGATGCGTAAAATGACCTCGTAAGGGACCAGGTGCATTCTTCGCTTGTTTAGTTTCTAAGATACATCTGTAGTTCTAAAACACTCCTCAGCTGATGATGTTTAAATTTCCGCGCATTTATTGCCCATTGCAGTTAGAATATAAATGCTTACATTGTGCGACAAATACAAATCCTATAGAACTAGAGGAATAAGAGCGCCGGCTACTGCGTGTTGTTTGAGTGTGATGACACATGTGTGGAATTTCATTAATAGCGTCTTCATCCACAATGCATTGCATATACTGATTTTCACTGCTTGAAGACAGTACTTGGTATGGCCGTACGTTTCGAAATATTATCCGTTTTACTACAAAGAAAAAATTCCAAGACAACGTGGTTGATTTGATTTGATTTGATTTGAATTTATTAGGCAAATATTCAGAAAAACGATAAAATACAAAATGTTAAAGTAAATACACAGAAATACAAATAAAAATACACAAACACAATTACAATGTTACAATTAAAGGAAACGCCACTGAATATTACTTGCAGAGGATTGCACAAAAAGTTAAAAACTTATTTCCATTGTGGTCCTCACAAGAAAACACAAAAATCACATGAAGACAATGTCACTCCGCATATCAAATAAATAACAAAATGGAACCACCAAACCAACAATCTGTACACGCCGAATGGAGCAGGGCGCAGGTACCCTAGCCATCCAATTTTGTGTACAGATAGTATTTGACCTTCTTTTTAAAAACTTGAGAACAATGGCTAGAGTTGTGAATACTCAAAGGAATGTTATTCCATAACTTAGCTCCTGTAATCTGAAACGAATGTTGACCATGAGAACCAAAGGCTGGTGAACGAACAGAATATGAGCTTGATCTGGTATTATACGTATGGCAGTTCATTGTCAAATTGAAATGTTCAGAGAGATAACGGGGTGCAGTATTATTGATCGCTTTATAAACGTGATTTAGTTTTAGCAGCTGTACTCTTTGTTCAACGGGCAGCCAGCCAATCATTTTAAAATGCTGGGTCGAAACGTGTTCGCGGAGGTAAATCCAGAACGAATCTGACCAATTTGTTTTTGCGAATATTGTAACTCGATTTCGTACGCTTAGTTAAACTGGCAAACCAAAATGAACATGCATAGTCGTAATGGCATTGAATAAGAGAGGAAACTAATAATTTTCTGATGTCTGAGTCTAAATATTGAGATTTCCGATAGAGAAATTTGAGTCTG
>NW_027248279.1:2246263-2328763 GCF_041260155.1 Ptychodera flava | reverse complement strand
CAAACGTCTAAAAAGAGTAGATGAGAAAGCGGAGCATATTGAAGCGCAATCATGATTTTGTCAACTTCAAATTTGTTAGTTAGAAATTTAGTTTTCTAAGGGTTTGCATGGAAGAAAAGTCGCGAGACATGTGAAGCGTCAGAACAGAAAGTTAAATATTACATTATAGAAGAATTGAAGACTGAAGATGACATTGATATTGAGAGAGCGCATAGACTCAACACTAAATCATCACCACGTCCAATAAATAATCATCAAATTTTCGCGCTTCAAACAGCTGGAAAAGGTGTTCACGGCAAGAAAAGAAATACAGACATCGAATTGCAAAAAAACTATACGGACAGGGTACGCGCTATCCGTAAGAAATTAAAAGCATATCTCGATGACGCCAAGAAAAGGACAAGAAGTGTACACTGTCATATGACAAATTAATAATTGACGGTGAGATATACACTTACGATCTATAAAATGATACATTACTAAAACTCAACAGATAGGGACTAGGCTAAGGTTCAAATTTTGCCAATAGAAAAAAACGTGTCTAACTTTTCAGATACATCAAAGCTCACTTGTAAAAAGTTAGGCTGCATAGCCTGGAATGTGAAGGGATATTGAGTAAATGGAAGGATAAAGATTTTAGTGACTTTATAAAGCACTTTGATATTATAGTATTGGTTGCAACATTTGTTTCTGAATTGTGCAACATTCACTTGGATGACTATTGCGACTTTTTCGTTAGTCGACAGCACATTCGAAAGAAGGGGACGCAATCAGTTGGCATCGCAGTATTCATTAAAACAATCTTTGCCAATTTTGTTCTGAAACTAGAGCGCACTAAAGACTTTGTTTTGTGGTTGAACTTTGAGTTTCCAAATCTGAACAATTTATTGATCGGAGCTGTGTACATACCACCTGTTGGATCGCATTATTCTAGTGGTGACATGTTCGCCGAGATTTAAACTGATATAGTCAATCTGTTACGTTGCTTTTGTAATGGTAATTGTTTGTTAATTGGCGACTTTAACGCTCGAACTTCAGAACTAAATGATTACAATAATGATGACATGGGTAATCACATACCTGTTGGTGAATATTACAGTGTGGATACAGATGTGGGTACGCGTCATAACTGTGACAAAGAATTAAATGAGTAAGGAAATATTTTGCTGAATTTGTGTAAAGCGTCTTCTTGCGTATTGTAAATGGTCGCATTACCTCTGATGAAGAGGGGCATTTTACATATATAACTGGGAAGAGTGTAGTAGATTATGTTCTTATTTCGCATAATATATTTGGCTCGATTTCTGACCTCGAAATGTTTTTGTAGAATTGATTCAAATCACATGCCAGTGGAATTTACATTAAATTATGATATGAACGCTCAGTTAGGTACCGATGATGTTATTCAGTACCCCTGTATGTGACAGTATTGTAAATACAGAGTTAATGAGGAAAATATGTAACAAATTCAAGGAGAATTTGAATACAGGGTTTTTGCACCTAAAATTCATAATATTGTGAGCGATTTAGATAACATGCATGCAGACGGGGCTTTTGGTAAAATCAATGAAATTTTTATAGTTTATTGCCAAGGAATCGATCGACAAGATCTAACAAGAAATGTACTAAGTAGGCCTACACAAAATTTTTTTTGGTTTGATGAAGAATGTAGTCGCACACGGAATAAGTTGCACAATTTACTTAGACGTTTCGCCACAATAGGTCGCTAGATATTTTTGAGCGCTACAAGATCCAGAAGCATTATTATAAAGAGATGATTACGGCTTACGACAAAGACAGTAAATAAATTCTTGGGCTATTTCGGGAAATGTAGGCCTTCTGTTCCGTCGTCAATCAGCTCACAGGATTGGTATGTGTTTTAGTCATTGTTCAATCCAAGTAGAAATGCCATTTTTAAATATTCAGGCTATTTAGAAACAAGTGAGTATTTTGATACAACTGTTGCAGATTTTGCTCAGGGTCAGTTTCCATCGTCTGCTCATGACCAATATGACGACATTTTGAATTCACTAATTACTGTGGAGGAGGTGGAAAATAGTATTAGAAAACTTAAAGCAGGAAAGTCCCCTGGTCAAGACGGTATTCCGCCTGATTTTTACAAATATTGCCGCAATGAATTTAGCAACTTACTCCGTGTTTTATTTAATGCTATTTTTACTTCGGGTAAATTTCCTTTTCGTTTGTCCCTTTATATAGATCTCAGAAATCAATATATTCCAAGTATTTTTAAAGCGCAGCAACTCTCAAAATTTAACTTCATTAGATTTATGAACGCTATAGACCCGATAGTTATAAGGAATAGTGCGAGATGCCTTTGAAAAAAGGGCTTTATTTTTACATTTACAAGATGTATAATTTTATTTTTTTTTTCATTTATAAAAAGTAAATCTGCTTGGCAGTAGCAATTCATGGATGTACCTTTGACCCTCTTTTTGTTTTCTATATATTGATTTGTAAGCTTGTACATTCGGCCGGTGGTCTGTATTGCGTATTGAATAGACACTACTACTTACAACACAGACAGGGCACTGTGGTAGATGGTGAAAAAAAATCGCCGGGGTTCATAAAAAAGGGGGTATATCCAGAAAAAAAAGATTGGGGTAATGAAAACAAGCAAGGGAGGTAACACCCAGAAAAAAGTTACTGGGGTAAAAAAGCAGGGGGTTAGATCCAAATTAAAGAAAACCGTTTGTGTCCTTAAAAACGGAAGGGGCGGTTAGCGCTGGTGTAAATCAGAAACGGGTTGGTTAGATATTTGTGAGGATCAAGAAAAAGTGAAGTGTGGGAGAACACAGTTACAGAATTATTTTAGACATTTGTGGTGATCCGGTAAAAAGGACGGGGTAAATGAAAATGAGAATATCCAGAAAAAAAAAAAAAAACACAGGGGAGAGAAAAAAAACGAAAGTTAGCACCATTCACTTTGGAACAATACGATTACGATACTGTGTGTTCCCGGCGTTATACGGCCTCCCATCAGATCCCTGCTACGCTCCATTGCCAAACCGGCGACATGCGGTCCCAATTGGGACCGCACATGAAAAGCTACTTTTCTGACCAATTTCGGCCGAAATCAACTCGATTACTATTTATGCCTACCCGAATCACTCAACCACTCACAAACTAAAAAAAATTGCCCTCGTGACGCCCAAAACGTTAGTTTTCCAGGGAAGCACGCCGAGGGCCCAGTGGCCGGCCACTAGACACGTTCATGTGATCAGATAAGGCCTGTCACGGGGACCTTGACCGTGCATCGCTGGAAAACTAACGGTTTGATTGAGGCGTCACGAGAGCAATTTTTTGGCAGTCTGTGAGCGATTGAGTTATTCGGGCAGGCATAGCGCGGAAGTGAATAGCCAGTTTGGCTATGGAGCTTGGCAGGGCTGTTGGGAGGCCGTATGACGCCGGGAATACACAGAATGGTACGCAGGGCTATACTCTACAAGCTCAACTAGGAGAACCTCGAATGGCCTTAACTTTATCAAATCTAGTCCGATTTTGATGCGACTTGCATCGATCGAATCGTACTTACATCAGCTTTCAATACTTGAAGCATCAGCGTTGGGAAACCTGTGCGAGCATCCTTAATCGTCTGATCTCGGCAATCAGTGACTGTAAGTCACTGATGCATATAGGTGATTAATGTAGCCGCCAAATTCAACGATTAATAACCCTTCACTTTCTTAATGCACGACATAGACTAGTGCTCGTGGAATTATAAGGAATTAAGCTTTTTCGAGCTTGGTTACCTTGATGTCAACTTTCTTCGGTCCTTATATAGAACACCATCTACTCTATATTGAAAATAATGAGTGAGCTGTGGGATCATCCCCCTTCAATTTTTTTAACTTGAGAAAAATAATGAGAAAACTAAAGACACACCCTTTTTCAGTTCGGAAATGCTCACGGAAAAAAAAAGGTGCCAAGACCCCCTAACCTTTATCTTATTTTGTCCACCCACTCCACAAATTTTGATAATGTCAGTTTTTTCTCTATCCAGTGTTTATTTTCTTCTCGATCTTCCAATTTTTATTTGCCCTAACCATTTTCCCGAATTACCACAAATATCTAAAATAATTTTGAAACTTTTTTGTCTCCCTTCACGTTTATCTGTATTCTCACAAATATCTACCAACCTATTTTTTTATTGAAACCAGCGCTAACCCCCCTCGTTTTATCAATGACACATACAATTTTCTCTTTAATTCGAATCTACCACTACAATAACAAACGAGGGGCGGGTAGCCTCCAGGAGAACAAAAATCGCTGAGTTAGAAACGGGAGGGAAAACTATTGAATAGTTCCCCCCCCCCGTTTCTAACTCAGCGATTTTTGTTTTCCTGGATGCTACCCGCCCCCCCTCGTTTGTTCATTACCCTAGATTTTTTTTCAAGATGTACTCCCCCCTCTTTTTTTTTAATTAACCCCGGCCACGTCGATAATGAAATGTTTTCACTCGAGTGTAACGCAAGTAAAGGCTATATCGACTGAGCCTTAGGGACTGGTCAGTTTTTTGGCCCGGGGCCGTTGGATTCATGGGGGTCAACCTGTTTTTGACTTTGGTGATAGGGCGGTCACTGTAAGACCTGTAAGGCAACTGTAAGAATAATAAGTGATATTTTTCAGAGCCCCGTCCTAGTGCAAAAGTTTAATATATCAGACACACAGACACACAGACACACAGACACACACACACACACACACATATATATTATATATATATATATAATATATATATATATATATATATATATATATATATATATATATATATTATATATATATGTGTATATATATCTGGGATATCTGGATGTTTAATATTTTTCGGCGCGCCCGTCGGGCGCAGTGAATTAATATATCAGAGATATATGTCAGATATATCTTGATTCTGTAAATTGAAAGTTTGTTTTGCAAAGTGTAATTATCATTTTGAAATCTGCAGTTCATATGAAAAGCATGATAAGTTCTTGATATTTTACTGTTTCCACTATGAGAATTCATTATTAGAAATCAACATGCACTAATATTTCACTATCACATTTTTCTTACAACAGTTCTGGATTTATGCTTGTGCATAAAAAGAGTGGAGTACATTCGCACCTCATTCAAAATACTGTATTTAAACTTTAGAATTCAAACTTTTAAGTTCCTATCTTACAACTGACAAGACAACAATTTCGTTCAAACACAGAATGACTGAATGTTTAAATTGTACCCTAAAATTATGTATATGTCTACATATATATATATATATATATATATATATATATATATATATATATATATATATATATATATATATATATATATATATATATATATATATATATATACATACACTAAATTAATCAATTAATATTCCACTTTTTGTTTTACCTTTGTCGCGCGCAAGGGGGGTCACACTGTTTTCGAAAGTTAGAATACGGGGGTGGGGTCAGCCACTTTTTGACGTCGGCAAAAAATAATCCACTAACCCCACCCCTCCCCCACCCCCAGGCCGAAGAAACTGACCATTCCCTTAATGGCAAATGTTAATGTTTCTTTTTGCGCTTTGTTTACTGTGATTGTTTTCATTCTCAATTACGACGAAGGGTGATGATGAAACACTTGCCCTCAAACAGCATTTCAGGCGCTGAGAATATATGCGAACCAACGATCTTCATACGGCATCGTACTCCACCAGTCCTCGCCAGTTTCGAGCCATTTATTTTTACATGGTATATTGCTTTTGCATAATGAAAAACAAGAACGATGTGATACAGTTCAGTGGTCCATATATTGTAACTGAAGTCAAGATTTGACACGATTTAGCAGTAGAAATGACGACTACATTGCACAGTGTGTAACTTTGTTAGACAAGCAAACGTATTGACAGCAAGACAAGGATAAATTTCGATGCATTTTTTACATTATTACTTCCAAATAAAATGGTGCATCTAAAGACACTATATCGTCGTCCTTTACCCTGTGGTCGATGATAACAGCTATATCCATTCAAGTTAGTTTTTGCGCGAAAATTCGACATACAACGACTACTAGAAAGGAATGTGCGTCCAAATGTGATTAGAATCAGCTGGAGCCGAACAACTTCATCCGCCATGCGAACATTATAAAGGTCCAAACTACATCGCAGAGGAAAGTGAATTTTATTCAAATAAAAGAAGTGGGTCGACGCATGTGATAAATATATTATCTTCCAGTATTCCTCAATAGCGTGACGTCATCGGAGACTCGTGCTTCCCCAAACAGAGCTGTGTGGATACTGAGGCTATGTTGGGGAAACCTCGTCTTCGATGACGTCACACTCGTTTGGAATACCGGGAGAATATATATATATATATATTATATATATATATATATATATATATATATATATATATATATATATATATATATATATATATATATATATATATATATATATATATACTTTCTCGTAAGGTATAAAACTGGCAAAGACATAGTCATTAAGCTTTTAAAATGCTACATCAATAATATCCATATATTTCATATTATGTACAACACACAAAGTCTCACCTTGTTTATTTTCTTTTTCATTCCGCCAAACAAGGATTGCAAGTATGACAACTGCAATTGAAGCCGCTATGATCATTGGGATTAATATAGATATGGCTATTATCCACGAGCTCGATGTCGATATATCATCTATTTAAATTAAATAGCAATAAGTTTATATATACTTACATAGGGGGTAAACTTTGAACCATACTCTTTCAAATCAAGAGTAGTGATAGGAGGTATTCGTGCGAATGTTTTGACTGGAGAAATAAGTTGAATAATATTTACCACAGCATTTAAAATTCGAAATGGTTATTATCTCATCATTGTCCCCTCCGGGGAAAATAAAATAAAAAATTTCACATAAATACATTGGAAACTTAACTACTTTATAAGCTTCAAATGAATAAAAAAAATACTTTTTTGAAAAATGAATGTCTGAATTCTCTCCCCTTATTTGCATTCCAAGTAAATAAAAGATGAAAAATTTTTATGTTAAACATCTGTAACCATTATTTGTTGAAATATCTGTGACAATGAGTTTAGTTGTGCTGTATGGGAAAACGGCAGCATTATTTATAGCGCAAGCTGTCATTTTTCTGGTTTTTTTTCTTAATTTTCATCCAACACTTTGAAGGGTTTTATTTACATGTGGTGACAATACAATTCGCTAAACAAAACTTAATACTCACACGTATAATGAAGAGGAGCTCCACACTCTGTGTAACTATCGTTTGTGCAGAAATATATGAGCAATGCGCCGGAGCCTTCTACTTGAATTGTCACTTCATCTTCACAAGGATCGTCGACTGGATAATTTATCCAATGGCTTCCGTTGGAAATTTCGACCTTAACACATGCTCCGTCAGGCACAATTATAACAATATCACCACTATCACTCAGTAGTACACCTGGGATGTGACATTAAATTTTACAGACAGACATTTGAAGGCGGGAAAGATGTTACATCATGTCTCGGAGCCGCCGCTTCAGCTAAAAGGTGCTCATTTATATTTTACTTGTAAAAAATCAAACTGCTTGTTATGAATGCAAGCTGGATACGAAATCTTTATTAATGATTTTGTGAGGAACAAGTATTGTTTTGTAGGTTTGGAATCGCGACGTTTGATATCGGAAAAGTTATCAAATATGATGGTTAAAACGGATATGGATGTAGCTTTATGTTGGTAGATATTGGAAGGGACGTCATTACGACACAATGTTTAATTTGTAAATTTTATGGGAAAGGATATTACCGAAAGGTTTAGAGGACAAATATGTTATTTTATATCACATTTCAAAGGTAAAGAATGTGTCCAAAAATACTCACTTTCTGACTCGGGTGTTGCGGCTGTTGATACAAGAATGCAAAAAGTACATATCTGATATATAATGCAATATTAAAATTTTTGTTGGATGAATTTTCGAAGCTATCACTACAATATGACTACGAGTGACTTACGGTTTTTACTCTACTTATAGTCTACTGAGAAGCTCTTACTATGTATTTTCACCACAAAATATCACGATTGCAACACATTGTGATCAAGTTGACCTGCACCCTCTGCATGGTCGAGGATCTGTCAATTTATATTTACTTGTTGGAATAATTACCGTTTATCTAAGTTCGAAAACAAATGTAATGTACATACTTCAATGGCTTTAGTTAGTATTCTATAAAAAGGTTATAGCCACACTGAAACGACATATGTTTACAATTAATGTATCTAATCTAACTTACGTAAAGTAGAATCTATCGTTGGCGGGTCACTATGGCTTTCATCGATGTTATTATAACTAACAACGGTGATATGATATTCAGTCATGGCTTTAAGTTCATGGATCGTGTCTGTGGTGTTTGTGGTTGGCTTGGTCCTTTGAGTTCCTTTCGGCGTGTCACTTTCTCGATATTCTAACTGGAATTGTTGTGATAGTCCGCCATCAAAGCCAGGAGTCCAAGTCAACGTTAGACTGTCCTCAGTTTTGTTTGTAACCACAACGTCGTAGGCTGGGTACGGCTGCCTAAAGTTTCGAAACCATAATAGTAAACAACCGAAGATCGATCGTAGCGACCTTAGTGCTACAACACGATTGGAACGAATTTCGGATAATTGGATCTTCATATTTTTCATATTTCTCAAAAATGTTAGTTGCTATATAGCTGAATGTTGCAATATTACAAATTATTTATACAAATAATTGAGTAATTTTAAAAGAAAAGCAGATGAGCCTATATTGACAGATTAAAATGACCTCATTTCACCACCCAATTATCCCCAATTAGTTCCAATCGTGTTTGCATTAAACAATGAAAAGCTCGATACCTTGTCTACAATTTATTTGCTTGAATAATAATTGTATTTCAGACTGCTTATCTAAGGTTTGTCCGTTCTTAAGTCTTTTTCAGTGTGCCCTCAATTCTAAATAGTATTTCGAACGTGCTTACAGAACACCCGATATGGTTGAGCATATAAACGGAAAGACATTCGCTTATATGTCAATATTCTTCAAAAAAGAATGTGTATCATAAATAAGTACATCGGGTTCTAGTGTGTCCATGATTGCAGCAGTGTGATGATAGGCAGGTACGTTTATATAGAAATGTATGAACTACGTCACGAACGGCAAATTTATGAGCCTGTCATCCAACACTCTTAAATATAATATATATATCGATTTATGTATCTGTTTATCTACGAAATTACAGACAGCGACTAAGGATTTCAACGATAACTGCAAGGCTGACAAAACAAATCACTTGTTAGTCTCTCTAATCGCACAAACATTTACTTCACAAAAGTTGCGTCTAGTTCCTCACCCATAATGTCACAGATTACTAACATATCCATAGTAGTAAAGATGGATACACTTAACAGGCGAATGGGTCAAATATAACTCACGTTTCCCAGAAAGATTTATTGTAAAATTTACATCGTTTACGTCGTTGATGGCATGACATCGGTAATCACCAAAGTCAGCCTCGCTAACGTTGAATATTGTCAGAATACCACGAGTTATTGTATCCGACGTAGTTTTATGGATTAAGAACCTGCCAGTCCCATTGCTGATTGTGTCATTCTTGTTGTCGAACCATGTGATTTCAACTTCAGGGTTGCTGTTGATTTCACAGCGAAGATCCGCGTTGTCAGTTAAATTGGCAGCATAGCGTTGATTTTCTTCTTCATTTCCAACGAAAGGAGTATCTGAAAGACAATCAAAGTATCAAGTACGCCTGTTATAATGTGATAGATAACAGGTAATATTTGTATTGTATTGTCATATTTCTTGTTTTGAGCTAAATTTAGCGCTGTGTTATAATCGTCGATGTTTTAAGTGAAAACTTGGTACACATTACCGCTACAGCTTTCCTTGACCCCAATTCTTCAAGTTTAGTCATCCGTGGACAGCACAAACACAACAAATGCAAAATCAGACCAGTGAATGATTTGTAGACTTACAGTACACGTTTAGTTTGATTTGTTCAGACACTACTCTATCGTTTTCCATCGTGAATTCTTCATTGAAAGATTCACATCTTAATACCTGTCCATGGTGTTGATACGTAAGATGTAAAGTTAAATTTTGTACACTTATTTCACCGTGATATTCCCCTGGTGAGTGAAAAACGTCGCTCAAACCATTTGTAATTAGACTGCCATCCAATAACCATTCAATGATTGGTGTTGGGCTACCACTGCATGATGTACATGTAAGTACAAGGTCATCGCCCTCTACAACCGGTGCTGAATATCCAGTAAGACTTGTGATACATTCATCCGGTTCTGAAGGTGGAACTGAACATGATCATATGTTTTGTTGAGACGAGTGCTTAAAATTTATTTAAAACGTATTTATATTTTTTTGCTCAGAATTTGTGAAAAGGTCAGAAATGCTTATGTATTGTATCAAAACGGTAACAGAACGTCCGATTTATAAACTCCGTTAACGCGCACAATTGTTATATCAATAGCATTACACTCAAGTTCACATACTCTTTACAATATTGTCCATGGTTGAGTAAGGTTAATACCCAAATATCCCATTAAAGGATAAAACCAGTAAAAATTGATTAGCATGAATTGTAATGAAATGTTACACGAAACGCGTTGATGCTGACCTAATCAGGAGAAATGTGTTAGAAGTCTTTATGACATATTTTCTTTTCTTTTTTATTTGAAACTACATCTTACTTGTATTGCTGTACAAACAATTTGTCAGAGATATAGATCGATGCTTTGTGTTCTTAATAATTTAATCAACATATTTCTGAAGCATTGAAACTTTTGAGGCGGAAAGCTATATTTGTAAATCAATAATATACCCCTATTTTTACAGCGATGAAAGTAAACTTTGTACGATTAAACATGAGGCATACGAAAAATATAAGAGGCATAGCCTATAACATTATCGAGTTTAAAGGTTACTTGAGTCCATTATAAGCCCGGGGGTAAAGTATAGCTACTATTTATTAGTTTTCGCAATGCCAGTGAATTTGTCTATGTAGAAAACATCTGAAGCCACAATACTTGATAATCGGATACATAATCAGTAATGATCAAGGTGAGTGGACGTAAACGAAATTAACCGGCATCTTAAAAGCTTTGATTTGAAATAATGTGAAAAGAGTTTAGCCTTTTTCAAGCCGCGTAACCATGTAGCAGTACTGCGGATTTTTCAGTGCCATATAATAACGTGGAACAAAACAAGTAAGTTTGCATGCAGGCGAGATTGACCTAATAATATATGTAAACAACTAACAGGCTCACTACTCTGATACGTCTTGTAATCGATGCAATGTTATGACAACAGCTATACTTACAGTACACTTCCGTTGTTATCGGGACCGAAAGGTATTCTTCAGAATATCCACTCCTAGAAGCTTTACAAAAAAACTCGTTCTGATTGTGTGATGCTAACATTTCAAAATGTAGTCCTCCTTCTGTAATTTTGCCTCTGAATTCTCCGTCTGTGACTATTTCCTCTTGAATTTCTTCATAGTCACCCTCACTTATCAGTTGATTATTTTTGTACCAACTGATAGTAGATTGGGGATTAGAAGAGCCGGTTACACAGGATAACTCAGCAACCATTCCCTTTTTCTTCGGTTTTGTGTACCCAGACAAAGATACAGTGAGTGGAGCGACTGTCAAAAGTAAGTAATATTACACCTGATATGTAATCATGTAGATTAATGTAACCATTGTGTCTCATCGGCTGTGTAGTTTAAAAAAATTACGAAGTAAATATTATGCAGGATTGCTGATAAAGCGAGTGACGAGAAAGAATAAGTAGTCCTTCGAGTCATTCTATGTTTTCATTAATCAGCCATCACATGTATCTTTTAAATTAATGAACTGTTTTTACATAACATTTATTTTACAAACCTGACCCTTGACAAACGCCAGCGTAAGATTATGGCATACTCATCAAGAGGAATTTCAAAATTGTATATGGCACACATATTGATCTTTGTCTTCATTAGGCTATGCGAAATCAAGATATTGAAAGTCATGCGTGTTCCACGCTATTGATGGCACCTACCGTCGGAATAGTTACATTCGCATAAGATTAGGGACTGGCAAGTTTCTTCGGCCTGGGGTGGACTATTTTTTGCTGACATCAAAAAGTGGCTAATCCCCCCTATTCCAACTTTTGAAAACAGGTTGACCTCCCCCCTGCGCGCAACAAAGGTAAAATAAAAGTTGGAATATAAATTGAATGATTCAGTATGTTGGTATATATATATATATATATATATATATATATATATATATATATATATATATATATATATATATATATATATATATATTATATATATATATATATATATATATATATATGGTATATGTTAAAGATTCAGTCATTCTATGTTTTCAATAAATTGTTGTTATGCCAGTTGTAAGATAGGAACTTAAAAGTGTCAACTCTCCAATACAGTTCGTTGAATGAGTTGTGAATGTACCCCACTCTTTTTATGGTAAAATTTTATAGTAAAAGTTTAGTGCATGTTGCTTTCTAATACCAAATTCTTATAGAGGAAACAGAAAAGTATCAGGAACTTGTCATGCTGTTCATATGAACTGCAGATTTCATAATGATTAGTACACTTTGCAAAACAGACTTTCAATTTACAGACATTAAATAATCTTATATATTAATTTACTGCGCCCGAAGGGCAAGCCGAAAAGTTTTAAACATCCAGATATCTCTGATGTATATATATATATATATATATATATATATATATATATATATATATATATATATATATATATATATATATATATATATATATATTATATATATATATATATATATATATCTGATATATGAAAGTCATGCAGCTGAAGGGCTTGATGAAAAATATTGTTTGATATTTTAAAGAAATTCTAGCACGTTGAAAAATTCTAAACATACAGATATCTCAGATATATGTATATCTAATATATAAAGTTTTGCACTAGGACGGGGCTCTGAAAAATATGTCTTATTATTATTAAAGTTAACAACCCGAAGGGCGTGCCGAAAAATGAAACTCAATGCTGACATTTATGGCTGGTACAATGCATTGTAAGCAAGTATGAGCCGTGTCGAAATTAAAAAAAAAACCCATTGAACCCCCCCCCCCCCCGTCTATTGGGCATTTCAAAAAATGGTGACCCCTCTATCACTAAAGTCAAAAACAGGAAACCCCCCATGCATCCACCGCCCCCAAGCCGAAGAAACTATCCAGTCCCTCACCATAAAATACTTACAGTGTACGGTGATTGGTCCTGTACTACACGTCAGGATATTCTCCTCTACATCATTAAATGCATCGCATTGGAAGGAGACTTGATTGTCACCTCGTGTCAGACTCCATGAATATTCATTAATGGCGATTCCTCCTCGTAATCATTAGTTTCCTTTATTATGCCTGAACTTGATTCGTTAATCCATTGCAATGTCGCTAATGGATTTCCATCTGATTGGCAAGTGATGACGAAATAATCAGTTTCGTCGAAGGTATCACCGTGAATTCTTGTGCATGTTTGCAATGTAGGTGAAACTGAAATAAAACAATGAAGAAACTAAGAATATTAACATTTTATTCTGGTAGTGAATTGTTTATTTAGTAGGAGCCCATAAGGGACATTTTTTGTGAGAAAAAACATTATCTCGTGCGCACGAGATACTATCTTGGGCGCACGCGGAAGTATCTGATGTACTGCAGAAAGTATCTCGTGTGCACCAGATACTTTTCGTGGCCACGAGATAGTTTCTTGTGCGCACGTGATAGCATCTCGTGGCCTTTTAATAGTATCTTGGTGCGGACTAAATAGGAAGTTTCTATCGCGATACTATTTTGTACGCAAAAGGTAGTATCTGGTGCGAACGAGTCAGTATCTGGTGCGCACGTGTTAGTATCTAGTGCTCACGAGAAATTTTATAGAGCGCACATGATAGTATCAAGTGCGCAATAGATATATCATGTGCACACTAGATACTAACACGTGCGCACCAGATAGATATCGTCTTTTATTGCCTTGCTAAGGTGCCAACATTTCTAATTGTCATTCATTGGCCGTATCCGTGCTCTTTTATATTTGTTGTGCATTTGAAAATAAATTATAAAGCAAATATTGAACCTTATTTTAGCTCTCGTGTATCATTCGGCTGCCTTGTTGTGCAATACGCCTTGATAATATGTAAGCAATTTATGATTAAAATTTATTTTTAAATTCTTGCATTTTTTTCCTTGAACAAATCAAGTTATTAATTGCAAACCAAAAACTATATCTCAGTTCCGACATGGTTGACAAAACCACTATGTTTGCGTAAATGTACCCTTTCCGAATAAATTTGTCAATTTGACGTCTTTTCTTGCTAATACCTTTCGATTTATTTTATGCATGTCCAGACTTTTCATTTAGCCGATATCCTGTCCTCTTACAGAAGAAAATGTATCTTGCGAATCGGCTGTCATGTGATTATTAGTTGTGCTGCAAAGCTATAAGTGTTTGTTTTGTTTTTAATGTTAATATCTTCTGATTAGTTTTGCATGCAAATAATATGCATAGCACGGTTATGATATTTGTGTGGGATGCTGGCTCTAATATCGCGTAATCTTCATTTATGTAAAACTATACATTCCCACTAGGCTATTGTTCCATGGTCAGTGTAATACAGCTGTACTTTTAATGTATGGTATTGGGAAAGCATGCCACATTATTTCAGCGATGGTTGAGAAATGATTTTATTCTCATAAATTCCTCTTATGTTCGAAGTCAGGCCGAATATAGCCATATCATGGCCCGTTTCATTTTCGTAATAAAATACACCTCCCACTTCCGGTCTAATGTATTTTATTATACACCTGCGTCTGTAACCTATGGAGTTTCGTTGTACAGTACGTTTCTGTATCAGAAGACGCGGAGTTCAATAACTTTGACTTCAGGGTTATTGGACGCTATTTGACCTTTGACTTCAAACCACCTTCACGTCAACACGGAGAAAAAGAAGAGAAAATTTTACATTTTTTTACAAAATATATACTTATTCGCATTCAGTACTTCCCAAATCGAATCGTGGTCAGTCCCAAACCTGTGAATTCGAGTGAAATTATGCTGCTGACGTACAATTTCTACCGTGTGCACTGCGCAGCGCGGGTTGAAATTTCGTTCTGCGAGCTAGCGGACGCGCTCAACGCATTCAAAGTCTGCTGGCGATCGCTCAGTGCAGTGAGCGACGAACATCCAAAAGACGCTTAAATTTCGACTTTTTCCTTGTAGAGCTGGACTAAAAAGATTTATGATAATAAGGTTATCCTCAAAATACCGGATTTATGTCCTCGTACATCATACGCTACGGTATTGTCCTCGACGCTACGCGTCTCGGACAATACCTCCGCTGCACGATGTACTCGGACATAAATCCAGGTATTTTGGGAACAAGTCATTGACAATGACATAGTCCCCACTTGTAATAGGAGTATTAGTCTTGATGGGGCAGGGAAATGTGGTCATTAAGAAGTATCACTGGAGTGTATATGTTGAGATCTATGGGCACATAGGTCTATGTCGTTGTTCCCAATTTGAAACACATGAGGCATGTCTAAGTTATGGTTCTAAATCGGGAAAAAAATCAGACCTCTAACTGTATTGGCCAGCCAAGAAATACATATGCGCATAATAATGAGGTACAAGATGTGACATCTTAAGGTCTAATATCCTATCAGAATTGGAGGGTATAGATATAAAGGACATAGCACTTGTGGTTACGTATTTATCGATATAAACATATATTTCAGGTCAAAGGTCATTGAGGTCACATGACATTTGGTCAAAAAATTTCTATCCTATAGTTATCCCTATATACCAAAAATCAGACATCCAGCTCTATTGGCTTGCTCAGAATTAGATATATGCACAATTAATGAGGTACAGTATGAAGCATCATAAGGTCTCCCATTATACCATATATGAAGGGTGTACCACTTGTGGTTACTGAGTTATGGTCAAATATGTATATTTGAGGTCAGAGGTCACCGAAGTTACATGACATTTTGTCAAAAAATTGTATTGCTAAGTTATCCCTATTTAACAAAAATCAGACCTCTAGCTCTATTGACTCGCTCAAAATTAGATATGCGCATAATTAATGAGGTACAATATCTGGCGTCATAAGCTGTCCCATCAAACCATATATGAAGGGTGTAGCACTTGTGGTTACTGAGTTATGGACAAATATGTATATTTCAGGTCAAAGGTCACATTTTGTCAAAATAATTGTATTGCTAAGTTATCCCTATATACCAAAAATCAGACCTCTGGCTCTAGTGGCTAGCTCAAAATTAGATATGCGCATAATAAATGAGGTACAATATGTGGCGTCATAAGGTGTCCCATCATACCATACATGAAGGGTGTAGCACTTGTGGTTACTGAGTTATGGACAAATATGTATATTTGAGGTCAAAGGTCACCGAGGTCACGTGATACTTTGAAAAAAATAGTATTGCTAAGTTATCCTATATACCAAAAATCAGACCTCTAGCTCTATTGGCTAGCTCAAATTAAGATATGCGCATAATAAATGAGGTACAATATGTGGCATCATAAGCTGTTCTATCATACCATACATGAAGGGTGTAGCACTTGTGGTTACTGAGTTATGGACAAATATGTATATTTGAGGTCAAAGGTCACCGAGGTCACGTGACATTTTGTCAAAAAATTGCATTGCTAAGTTATCCCTATATATCAAAAATCAGACCTCTAGCTCTATTGGCTCGCTCAAAATTAGATATGCACATAATTAATAAGGTACAATATATGGCGTCATAAGCTGTCCCATCATACCATATATGAAGGGTGTAGCACTTGTGGTTACTGAGTTATGGACATATATATATATTTGAGGTCAAAGGTCACCAAGGTCACGTGACATTTTGTCAAAATATCTGAGATATCTGCGTGAACGGATGGACTAACGGATGGACTCATGGACGGACATGACCCAATCTATAAGCCCCCTGGACTTCATCCGTGGGGACTAAAAACTGTGTAACTGCATCCTTTTTGAGATATGAATACGATGAGATACTAAATTTTTATTTTTCTTCGCCTTATACATGGGATTCTGTGGACTGCCTTATACATGGGAGTCTATGGAGGTGAAAAATAAAAAGTCCTCTAACACGGCCAAATTTGATCGCATTGTGAAACAAATCGACGTGCATCTGTATGGGGTAGGGTACTATCCTTGTGTAATTTTTCAAAGAAATTGGCCCGGGCATGTCTGAGATATCTGCGTGAACGGACGGACGGACGCACGGACGGACGCACGGACATGATCAAACCTATAAGTCCCCCCGGACGGTGTCCGTGGGGACTAATAACCTTATATTATTGGTACAACTTTGTCTCATTATTACGTGCATGTTCTAGGAGACCATTAGTTTCTGATGTGAGGCTTTTTTTAATTGTATGACGAAAATAAACCATCCTAGTCAGTTTACATGATGTAAATTGTCATTCTCTGGAACAATTTACCGGCGACAATTTGAACCTCTGCTTCACTTTGTACATTTAGAGTAACATTGACGAAATGGTATTGGGATAAATTTTATAACTGTTTTGATCCAGACAACACTTGTACGTGGATTTCTCGTTGTCTGTGTAGCAGGTGTAGACCTATGTAGATTTTATTTGATTTGTTTTAGACTTTCTTCATTTTTTATCTCCTGTATGTTATTGTTGTTTGCTTTTTTCATTTGTACATATTTCATTTCATTAGGGTGACTGGCTTTGTATAGGTGGTTCGCACCTGTTTCAGTCATCCTATCCTATGTCGGTACACGTATCGTGTCCGCTGTGGATGAATATTATAAATAAATAAATAATAAATAAATAAATAAATTGTCATGCGTAACACTGCTCATGTATAAACTGCCGCGGACAAATTTGCCAGTGTCACGTCCGTTTCTTCTTCTAGATTAAAATAAATTTCAGACCAATGAGCTGCCTTTGTTTTCAAAACCAAACTATCCCGCTAAGTAAAATGTCAAACAAATTTAATGAAATACGATGCCTGTGCTCATTGAACAAAAGAAAGTGAAAGAGGAGTCGCGACAACAACCGCAAATTTAACTTCTTTTTACTTTAACTTTCTTATGACCTTCAGAATGAAACATATTTGAAAGAATTCTACTCTTTCCGATCATCATGAGTTAAAACCTATTCAAACATTTATTTCACGATGTGCCACCACAGTTGGTCGAGCTCAGCATCTTTGCACTTGATATCTCGATAAAGCAATGAAGTAAATTGTTCTTCATCTCGTATGTATGAATAGTTTTCAAAGACATTATTCTTTTTGTCTACCAGACCGTACTGGACGGTGTGCGGAGATGTTGGATTCGTTTGGAAACGAAGTATCTAAAGTGTAAAAATAAATCCTCTTTGTATGCTGATAAACAACTTCAAAGCTCTCGTTTCCATCACTGCTGCGTACACGACTGCAGTCTTTCTATGGAATATTGGTACGCGTGAAGTTCAAAGACGTTGCGTGACGATCATTTCACTTCTCAATCATCCTTTCAAGAACAACAGCTTCTTCTTATCACATATTACCCGAGCGCAAACATGGATTTTGTTCTCACAAGTATGATATTAACACGCTAGCACTTATAATTTCTTGTGCACAAAATTACATCTGGTACTAGATATTATATGGTGCGAGATGCTATTTGGTGCGCACGAGATACTATCTAGTGCGCACCAAATGGTATCTTATTCGTGTCAGTCTGTATCGGCGACCATTATGGTTCCTACATCAGTACAGAAACTGTCACTGTAGCTCTCACGACTCTTTCCTTTCCATGTACTATCTGAATTTGATTGACAGACATGCTTATTAACTAATCTTAAAATTGCCTTGTGAACTTAGAGATCATGTTGCTAGGCAATTTTGATGAAACCAGTGAGAAAACATTTATTAGAACCAGAACACTATGCCTTTGAGGTAGTCAAGTCTATCGATGATTCCTCAGACTGACATTTTCTTATCAACAGATTCAAAAGCTCATAAAACACTTATTGCAACTTGCAAATCTTCCAATAGTATAATATTGGTCATAAGGAACGTTTTCGGGATAAAATGTGACATCGGTGATTTCTCGCAATGTCAAATATTTGATATGAATAACATATATTGCCATAAATGACCGAAGTATACTTTCATTTAAAAATCCGACATCGGCAACGTGTCGTTAAAGAGAGATTGCTCATACAATGTCAACTGAGTCAGAAAGGATAGTTTCATCATAAAACAAAACATGTATTACATCGATGATTTTTTCAGAAACTAGACGTTAATTAAATAGCTTTGTTTTGAATTAAATAAAGTTTTGAAATAAATAAAGTTTAAAACCAAATTTTCAAAACAAATGATTGAGGAGATGATATTCCTTCAGTACAATTATTCTTGAGCGCTAAAGGTGATTGCTACTCATTGAACAAATTGCAAAAGGAGAACAAGAAAGAGATTTAACCTTCAAATCAGCAAAGTGTGAACAGGTGAATAAATTGAACTGTCAATGAGATGCAAGCTTGATGAGATGCAATTATCAACATTCGATTTGCTCTTGCAAAAATAAACTAATACAAACCCTACTGTTCCCATTGTTTACCGTCTTTACTGTCTTGACTTTGTTTAGCCTAAAGGCAGAGCAAACCGTTCAGTCAGGTAATAAACAAGAGGTAGAACAAAGTTTTATATTTGCTTCAAAATTTGCTGTCAATGCTTAAGAAACATAGAAGAACCAATTTGGCCAGCGAATGACCAGTCAGAAATTCGGACACCTGAACTAGGATTTAGAAGGTTCAATAACTAGTGCGAACCAGATACTATAACGTGTGCACGAGGAATTTCCTATCACGTGCGCAATAGATAATATCACGTGCTCACGAGAAACCATCTCATTGCCGCGAAAAAGTATTTGGTGCACGCCAGATACTTTCACGTGCACACATGATAGTGCGCATGAGATAAACAATTATTTTTTCTCACCAAAAATGTCCCTTATGGGCTTTCATAATTAAGAAGCGAGGTTCTATTTTTTAAATCAATGAGAATCATAGCGATAAATCACCCGGCATAGGGCAGAAAACAAATCTTTCATGCACCAGCTTTCAGAGACTATCGAACGAAACAGCTGTGTGTGAATGAATTTTGATTGTTTACAATTTGATCTTGTGATCACTGTAATGTTCAGTGTTTGCGGTAACTCTTTTCTCCTCGTGTACAGCATACGCATGCAGATGCAGCCGTTATGCAATTTTAGCAGACTAATGCGTAATTTCACTTCAACACTCGATTGATGAAAAAACTGACCGCAAAATAGAGCCTTTCAATAAATGTACACTACCATATTGGATTTTACGATTTAAATGTAACATTATTTTAATAAAACTGTTCAACAAACAAGTGAAATCCATCGTATGCCCATCCGAAGTGCGTTCCAAAAGCAGTAAATTACATCAGGTGTTTGTCCTTCTTTAAGGCGATACCGAAGGATTCACATTGCTGAGCAGCGGTTGCTAAGTAAAGGGTAACTTCAAAAATAAATCAAAATAAAAATTTTTCATGGTTTACTTTTCATAATAAAGATTTACAAAACCATACGTTTCCAAACCTTGCACTTTTGTCGCGTGATTGGTCCGTGACGTCACACATATAAAATTTTTCCCGCTCTACTTTAAAACGTTTCAGTTCCTATTCCAGAATTTCAGAATGTAACACATGAGATGCCTGTTTAGAGCCCCTAGCATGGATTAGGTTATCTGTTCAAGTACAAACGATTTTTGAACAGGAAAATATCTACTGTGTTATATTGTGAAATTCTGAAAGGGTTTACGGCAATATCTCATAAACGGACCGGAATGATAATAATAATATATATATATTGATTTTTAACATATATGGTTAATGATTTGAACGCCGACATTTTTTCGTAAAGATGTGTTGGGAAAATATCACCAATTACTATTAAGTCCAAACATAAAGAAAGATCCCCATGAACGACACTATTGTAGTTGTTGAAAAGTAACTCTGTGGCCGAAACAATGTGTGAGAGTAAGCTGTAGTCAAAGTTATGGCGTGATTCATGATCCAAGTCATTCATGGCGATACAGTGTCATGCATTTCCAGTACATCTAGTAATTCTACAAATTCATCATCCTCTTCTTAAACAGTTTTGTCATGAGTAAAAGGGTTGCCACAGTTATAGCTGCCTTGTGCATGGAAGATTAATTTGACAGCAGACACAACTGGTGACATGTAATAAGAGAAAGTAAACTCCACACATCGTTCATATCTTATAGTTGTTTGAATTTGTGTATGTTATGTTAGGCTGTTTTGTGTACAGTGTTGATTTGCAATGGCGAGACGTACCCCTAATCCACGTATCCTGCCCTGAACCCGCACTGGAGTGGAAAGATTACTGTGACACTGCGATCCTTTGATGCTACCTTTCGAGAATAGAGTTGTCTTCATCAGTCGCTTAAAATTCATATCCGGTTGGTGAAACGTGTGCACTACTTGACCACGTTGTTTCACTGAAGTTAATTTTGATCAAGTAAGAAAGCTAGAATGTGTACCGTTTCGGTCTGGTTGTGTTTGTGGATGCTCATGTGAATCGGAGGTCGAGCTGTTGTAGGTTTTGTTTGGCATAGGTGTAACGCTTATGGTGGTGAGGGGCGGAGGAATTCGGGGTGGAATCGAAATTATGGGGGATAGGAGAGGAGAACTTGAAAGTTTTGACCTGCCTATAGGGGACCTGACAATGTTTTGGCTCCCTTTTACTTTTTGCGATTCCAAGGTTTCGAAGGCAATTCAAAGAAAATCGAATAATAATTAAATGTCATCCTATTTGTTCTAAAGTTAGTAATAATCAAACAAGGTGTAGAATTACTTAAACTTTTTATTTTACTTCATTACTTTTATCTCGAAAAAACTTGTATTTTGTATAGTATTGTTGTGGCATAATTGTTCTAATGTATCGTAATGTTTCGCCTTTAACAAATCCTTGAATGTTGCCGTTTGATTGCATGAACTGGAATCTGGTATCTGTTGGTTTTGTGTGTGTTCTTAAGTCGAGAATGTTAATTTGTTGCATCGATGACCTTCACAGATAATGAGGTCTAAAGATGTGATTTTTTTTGAGAAGAGCTTTCGAAAATTTCAGAGTAGGATGCATTTTTTATGTTTGATATGAATTTATTAAGCTCGTGTTGGGTTCCAATGAACACCATACATTGACTCTGAATCTCAGTCAGAGCGATATTTGTTCTGTGTGTTGCTAAATTTTTCATATTTTGTATATATTTTATTCTTATTTTGCATAGAGTGGGCATTATTCGTATTTACTGCACAATTTTATGAATATTAAAAATAAGTCAAGATATTGGCGATTTAAATAAAAATGTTCAATAATAATATTTTAGATACGTATTTTGCATTCATAGTTCTATTCTACATGCCAATACCTTTCATTTGATATATCACTCGATAGTTTAAAAACAAGTGTAGAGTACATAACAATGGATTTTCATAATTTTATATCTGACTCATGCAAATTAGGTATATTATGCAAATTAAAGAATTACGGCTCTATTTTGCAGCTGCATATCGTCAATTTACGTGAAGCAGAGGTAATAGGCTTTCAAGTGATGTATTATGTGGCTGTATGATGTAGTTGTATGTGTTAAAATTATTAAAATATCGTTATTCAAAAGGAGAAAATATATTTTTCGATATAATTATGAAAACATTTCAATAAAATCATTTTAATATCTCTTTGGGTATCTATTTTGTATTCTACATGCAAATACCTTTCATTTGATATATCACTCGATAGTTTAAAGTATGCTTAGAGTAGTTAATAAATTCCTAATTTTATATCACATTTCTGTAATTTGCGTACCCATGTGAATTATGCAAATTAGGAGCTACGGCCGTACTTGACAGCTCAACATTGTCAATTTTCTTGAAGTACAGATAATAAGCTTTCAAATGACGTATGATGTGGCTGTATGATGTGGCTGTATGTGTTAATTTTTTTAAAATATTGTTATTCAAAAGGGGAAAATATTTTTTGAATATAAATATGAAATATTTTCAGTGAAATCAATTTGAATATCTCTTGGATATCAAACTTGTATTTAACATGCAAATACCTTTTATATGATATATCACCCGATAGTTTAAAAGTATGTTAAGAGTAGTTAACAGTAAATTCTGATTTTACATCGCATTTATGCAATTGGGTAACCGTTTAAATTATGCAAATTAGGGGCTATGCCCATACTTGACAGCTCGACATTGTGCATTTTCATAAAGTAGAGATAATAAGCTTTCAAATGGCGTATGATGTTGTTGCATGATGTGGTTGTATGATGTGGAATTTTTAAAATATTGTTATTCAAAAGGGGAAAATATTTTTTTCACAATAAATATGGAAATATTTCACTGAAATAAATTTATATTTTTCTTTTGATATTCATGCTCTATTCTACATGCAAATACCTTTCATTTTAAACTCGATAGTTTAAAAATATGTTTAGAGTAGTTAACAATGACTTTTCTAATTTTATATCGCATTTATGCAAACTTGGTACCCGTGTGAATTATGCAAATTAGGAGGGTATGGCCCTACTTGGCAGCTCCACATCGTCAATTTTCTTAAAGTAGAGACAATAAGCTCACAAATGACGTATGATGTGGCCGTATGTAAGGTGGGTACATTAAGTGTGAAAAATAGATGAGTCTGCCGCTCGCCTATTTTCATTTGCGTCGTATTGCACTTGTCCGTAAATATTTATCTCAACCGCTACAGAGCAATTGGTTCATGCATTTATTACATCTCGAATAGATTCGTGTAATTCACTCTTACTAGGGCTCCCTAAGTACCAAATCAGTCGTATTCAACGGATTCAAAATATTGCAGCCAGAATTGTAACTCGTTCCAAAACCTCCTCTCACATCACTCCAATTTTTTATCAGTTGCATTGGTTACCTGTGTCAGAACGCATTTTTTTAAGATTTTAGTTCTTATTTTTAAATCCATTCATAGGCTTGGACCAAATTATCTTTCAGATATGACAACATTATATGTTCCAAATCGCAACTTGAGGTCAGTGATCAGTTTAAACTCTGTCCTGTTCGATTACGAACTAAGAGCTATGGTGATCGTGCTTTTAGTGTTGCAGCTCCTATTCTCTCGAATAATCTCCCGTTTAGCATCCGCCAGTCACAAAACCTATCTGTTTTTAAATCAAATGTGAAAAATTTACTTTTAAAACTACTTTTTAAATATTTTTAACAACTTTTGTGGTGTAACTTTGTTTTTTAACTATATTTTGTAATGTATTTTTATTTTCAGCGTCCTTGATCACATTTTTGTGGATACTGACGCTTTATAAATAAATTATTATTATTATTATTATTATTATTATTATTATTATAACTACAAATAACTTTGAAGGTAGTACAAAGAATTTTAAACTGGATACGTTGTTCATATTATTATTGTAACTACAAAGAACTTTGAAGGTAGTACAAAGAATTTTAAATTGGATACGTTGTTCAACAGGGAGCCCATGAAGGTCACGAAGAATGGGAGTAAATTGATCACATTTACTCTTCTTGGTAACAAGACGAGCTGCCGAATTTTGAATTGTTTATTCTCTGTATGTTGTTGTTTGTGATTTGTTGTATACAGTGTAAGTTGGCGATTTATGTTCGGAGTGTGCAATAACAAGAAAAAGCAGAATCGGTTATGTCTAAGACAACCTGATCATTTGACGCTTTCGTTTTGGAACCCTGAAGTGTTCTTCAACAGTTGCTTGAATTTATATTTTGATTGCTTTGCTCTTCTAACAGTGTTGTTAGATGTATGTTTTGATTTGATATGACTTGTGCTGAGAACGCTCTAACCACAGGGAATTACACCAGAGTCCGTCCCCACGGGTAGGGTTGTCTTGTCTCAGGACAACGTTCTCCCTGCTATTTTTTATTTTATTTTAATATGTTTGACTATGATATATATATTGCCGATATAGAGTTATACTACCAACCTTTCTTTGCAGCTTTGGTATCTTTGTCTTTGATATGTCAGCGCTGGTTTTGTAACGGTTTCTTTTTTCGTATTTACGTCCTTTGACAATCTTTAGCGAAGTTTCGTCACTGTGTTGCGTCTATTATCTTACCAAATTGATTGCCTAATTCGCCAAGGCAAGCAAGGGTAGTAATTTAGTCTATTATTTGATGAGTTTGAGTGCTGGTGCGTTCGTTGTTGACTCTGTCAAAGTTAATCCGGTGGTAATCTGGTGACAGCGTCCACAGATTAATAATATACATTGCTTACTTAGGCACTCAAATCATCACATAATAGACTAATAGACTAAATTACTACCCTTGTTCCCTTTGAGTATGAGTGTTAGCATAGGTAACATATGCTCCGTGTGTGGCTTTTTCATTTTGTAAACGTTTTGTATTTCATGTAAGGCTTTGCCGACCAGTTTGATAGCTTCATCGTGCATAGTGTTTGTGTACATAGACACAACATCAAGTGTGACGAGAATTGTGTTGTTCGGAACTAGGAAAGTTTTATATTTACTGTATAAAGTCCGTTGATCACTGATATGATCTTACACCAGTCGATTGAGTTTTTGTGTATTTTTGTTCGTGTTTGATTGCCGTACATTTCTAATAGTATTGTTAGAATATCTTTGATTCAAAACGTTGTTGCTGGTGTTGAAGACGCTGTCATTGCGTCCCTGCTGTTTGTTTGTTTGTTTATGAAGTCTTGCCTTCATTAATGTATTTTTTTGTTGTTATTTCTTCTCATTGATTGAGTTTTGCAGTCTTAGAATTAGTTTTTTGATCAAGATGTGTCGACCACAAGTCGCCTTATTTAATCTGGTTCTAGATTCATGTTAGATTGCTGTGCTCTTCTGACGTTGTTGTTAGAATGTTTTTAATGTGTCTAGAATGTGTTGAAGACGCTCTGCCTGCGTCATTGTTTTGTATGTGGTTCAACCTTGTGTGGAAGACGCTCAAGCGTCGTTCCTGTTCGGTTGTTTGTCAAGTCTTGTCTTCACTAATTTGTTTTGTTTTGTTTTTTCTTGGTGCTTTTGGTAAATTCTAGTCTGGCGGACAACGTATAATTTGAACAGCCGATCGTTTGAGAAGACGATCAAAAGGTGCCAAGAGCATCTTCCATTAAAGAAGTAAAGTAAACTATACACAACTAATAGATGGAGTGCAGAACGTCGTTTCAGGCCAAATCGACGGTTCGTATCCTGTCAAGTTCTGTGAGGACGCAGGGCTGTCATGAATTATTCCACCTAATTTGATGAGAACATGCCACAAATGTTGATTTGATAATATGTAATTGTAACGGGAAGCACTGTGCAGTATCAAGTCAACGGCTCGTTTGCTTTTTAATGAAGATATGTTATTAGTCATATAACTCCGAAATAACTTTACCAAATTTGATAAAATCTGTTGCATGTACTGATCCGACAAATATCCGACTGTGTTGTGAAGCATTTAGACTTGTGGAATTAATGAAGAGTTAATTTACATACTTGTAATTAGTGAAATAGCTCCAAAACTATTGCACCAAATATATAGTGAAACCGGCTACAGATATTGATTTGATAAATATATAATTGTCACGAGAAGCACTAAGCAGTGTCAAGTCAATTTAGGGTTCATTTGCATATTTATGAACTTTGTAATTTGTTACATTACTCAGAATTTACAGCATACTTAAATTTGATAAAACGTGCTTCAGATGTTGATCTGCTAGATATCTAATTATACTATGGAGAATTGCGTCTGGTAAAAATAATAAAAAGTTGCAAATAAAATGAAGTTTGTAATTAGTGGTTGAACTCCCAGAGTACTGTGCGAAAATTGATGAAACCTGTTACATACATCTATATATAATGATCTGACAGGTATCTTATTGTTCTTTGAAGCGTTCTACTATGTAATGAACCTGTTGTTATCCACATGTGCACATTCACTTCACACCTGGTTTTCTATTACTACACAGGGAAAATCCACCGGAATTGTGGCTAAATATAAGATATCTGTACCTACATTTGATGTCAAGTTCTCCCGTATCGCAAAGACTAGGTTCATTCAATGCTTGGTGGTCACCCTTGCAATTGTATTTCTTTCCATTGTCATATGCGGTCAATTGCCATTCATAGACATTAGATGTGATCTTGTCGTCCTCACTCTCTGGAGGAGTATATTTACCATCCAATTTCTCGCTTACATTACACCAGACCAAAATTGGATATGGGTTTCCGTCAGTAGCGGTACATATTATTTTCGCCCAGTCACCAGCTTTTGGCTCAGATCCAGAAAGATCATACTCAACCTCACATTCTGGCCAGTCATCCTCAGGAAGATCTTTAAGAAAAAAATTAATAACTATATCAGTAAAATGCAATACCAGTTGTTTCTTCACAATTATATTACTAGCAGATACGTATAGAGGTAGTAATGTTCCCACAATCTGTATAAAAGGAACATTTTTGATCATTATTGCGAAATGTAGTCGCAGGAGAATTGACAATCGTGTGGTTCGTTCTTTACCGGTATAACTGTCCACTATACGGTAAACTATCTGGACCTGGTTCCTCAACAACTCAATTTAACATCTTGCCAACCTTAAATAAGACTAGCTCGTTTCATTTACGCTTTAATGAATATGTTTACTTTTCATCCTCAAAATTCTTTAGCGCCACGTTCTGAACTATTTAGGACTATCAAAAAACTTGACTTTATAACCTCCCTATAACGATTCCGTCTATATAGGCTACATAAACGATGACCTATACTATGCGATAGCAGGAATTATAGGAAAAACATGGTTTGACCGGAAATACTCGGCGCGCGTTCGATTGAGAAATGGAATGTCTGCTTCATAAAGGAGTTTGTCAATAAATGTTTCTCATCCTTCAACATCATCAAGACAAGTGAACTACATAGCTTGATGGTCATATGTCAAAGTAAGAGCGTAATGTAATTAGTACAACCGTTGCAAGCTTTCAACTGCTAGAGTCTTAAATTTTGTATAATTTTCATTTCGGAAAGATAAGAGGTGAAAACTCTCTTTGTCAATCTAAGCTAAAATGCGTTCATTGTCTTTAGCAATTTATATCTATGAGAGACCAAAATGACAAATTTTTTTATCGACATGCAACATACTTCATCACTTAGTTGCTAATTTTAGGCTAAATGAAGCCAGCACATTTGAAGGATTTGTTATGATCAAACACTACGGCCCAAAGGCGCCCCATTTTGTACGGTATTAGCGTCCCGAATTTTCGCCACACATACGTGGAGTGCGCGTTCACAGAGTAAATTTCACCTCCCGCGTCATGTTGAAAATGTCGCCGTATTTCCTTGCTGCACAGCTAAATATTAATGAAAGAGTAACGGGTTCTATTTCCCGTATATGCTGCCCTTACAATTATAATATTTTGGAAAGAATTTCACATGGGAATTCCAGAAATACGTAAGCCATAACAGCCATATGCAAAATTACGTAAAAACACAGTCAACAGCAAAACGATCTTCAACTCGTCATTTCTTAAAAATAAGAGGGAACTCAAAAAAATAAAACCATAGAGTTTTAGTTACCCTTCATGATATCTGTCATACCAAATATTACAAAAAATAACAGCGAAATGAAAAAGTTAAACCAACGGTTTTTTTCAGATGTATTTTACATTTTACGATGTGTCTAATCAGCTCGATTTCCCATAGAAAACAATGGCGTTAATGTACTGAACAGACCGTACAACTCTCGCTCGTTCAAATTTTTCAATTCTGAACCAATGATAGTGAAAATGGCACAGTGTTTCTTTGATTTATATACAAAATTCCTGTTGTTTTAGTTTTTTTGAATTTCTCGACGAAACATGTTTCAGTTGCATTTTATTTTTCGATCGCTGAATTTTTGCTCTTGCCCTCAATAAAATGGCGATCTTACGACGTTGCATATGCAGAAACAGGGTCTCATATTTACGCATTTTAATCGGTTAGCGTCTCTTAAATTGTACAGACCAAATACCTGTCAGGTTGTTGTAATTTACACCAAATTTTGGCGAATATCAACTATGAAAATTCCAGTAAACTGCAAAAATAACACAGAACAGAGGCGAATGGGCGTAGAGTCTCCACTGTAATCGTGCAGTGAACGTTATCGATCGATATTCTTTTGTCCGAAATTGTTACATTGTTGTCTCACTCACTCGCGTGTAGTTCCCCGTTCACAATGGCGCCAAACTACGCCGAAGTGCGCCAAAATGTGCTGAAACGTACGTAAAACTATCACCAAAACTGAAAAAAGTGTCGTCGATATACTTTCAGTACAGGAAACCAACGGATACCTTGATGTTAAAGTGTATAAGTCAATATACGGGTAATTGTGGAAATGTTTATGACGTGACCTCAACACACGAGCGCCCGGCACGAGCGGCACCCAAACAGATTTTCGATCGATAATCTATTGAAAATAAATTGATACAATGTTCGCCGTTGTCAATAGCGACCGGCTGAAAGCGCTGTTCCATAGAAATAATGCTTCGCGGAATACCGTACACTGAGGCATACTTTTGGGCCGTAGTGAAAAGCCTGGTAAATTTCTAGTCTGAGTTCAAACGTACATTCGATATTCAATATATTTAACCCCTCATCTATACATACAATATAAATTTACAAAATTAACTTACAATATACATCTAGGTAAACCGATGCGATTCCACTACCAAATCTATTTGTCGCAGTACAAGAGTAGTTGGCAATGTCGTCCCGTAATACTTCTAAAATAGTTAATACTGTATTATCATCATTCAATTTAAATCTTTTATCGTCAGGCAGAGTTTGTCCATTTTGATGCCACTCATACGTTGGTGTAGGATATCCATTGGAAGAACACGTCAGGGTTGCAGTAGAACATTCAACTACAGGGTACTCTAAGATGTTTATAGATGGGTTTGGAACTATGGGCTCTGTGGATTGAACGATGCAAAATATGTTTGACTTCAGTGAATTATTATTACTAAATCATGTACGAACAAGGCTTGCCGATCAAATACTTCTTGACGAGAAAAGAACAATATAGCCTCTAATAATTTGGGGTAAATTATTCCAAACCATCTGACATGATTACAAGTCAATAGATGTTTCAAGAGAATAATTGTTTTATGCCATACTTTTAACTTTTGATATGATGAGATGTCATTAAAAATTGTTCGTAGGCATCATTCTTAATGGTAAATATCGCGTTGCACAATTTTAAAGAGTTCATAATATACCTTTTTATATCAGCCTTCTCAACTTTAATGCTTTCTGCTTCATTTTTTTCTGTTTTGGCACTATTGCATTACCTTATCCTTTCCCGTCATCCTTTTGTCACGTAAAAATAAAATTCAACAGACAAACGGACAATAATAAGGAAACCAAATGTAGTAAGCTATGGCCGAGGAACAACAAATCAGGGTTGCACTATTATGGGTCTTCAGTAAACTGTATTTTAAAAGGTGGCATAATCATTACTTGCCATTACATACCATGAACAAAGAATGCTACTGTGCCCTGCACGTTATCCATATCGCTGACAAAACACAAGTAACTGTTCTCGTCTGACATTGCAACATCTTCTATCTGCAGATCAGCCTGGCCAACCAATGAAAAACGATCATTGTATGGTGGATAAACATTCACTCCTTCGCTATTTTTCGTTAAGATTGGCTCTCTTTTGCCGGACTCCGTACCATTATACCATGTAAGTACTGCATACTCACAATGCGTGTAGGAACAGTTAAGTATAGAGGTGCAGCCGAGTAAACCATGTATCTCCGGGTAGGGATCGTTAATTCGCAGGAAGTAGTAGTTTTAAGTGCACATGGATTGAAGTAAAGTAGTAAAAGAAACAAAAGGGTTAAATTATTCATAATACTTTTAAGGAAGCATACACTGAAGACCAGATATCTGTAGGGGCAATGTGGAAAAAACAGGTGCAACTTATGTGTAGAGTTCATTTTTTATGACGTCATTTAATCATTCTGCCACCAACGTTCATCCAAGATATTTCAAAGTTATTTTTGGCGATACGTACAACACGAAGCATTGGTATTCGGTCAAGGAGACTGTAAATATGCAGGTTTACCTGACTCTATTGTTGGTAGTTTTTACATCGGTGTTACCATTGTTTCACGGGATAAGAATATCGGGTAAGCTCAATCGATTGTTACCGATATACAAATTACATGACTGATGTGCCAGTCACATTTGGGGTTTTAGAGTGCTGCTTGATGAGAAGAAGGCAGGAGTCGCTTTGTCCATGATCACATTCTCAGGTGCGATAGTCGTTAAATAATTTCGTATTAGATTAGATCTTTAGATTTTTCAGAACAAAAGTTACTACTGCTAACTAAGTATTTTTTGTTCATTTATTTTGTATATTGATATAATAGACTTTCACGCAGGACCGGATCAATGCGTATCAGTCGGTGAAACGGCGGTTCTTCCTTGTTCTTATGACGAGAGTTATTCATTGGTTAGATTGATTTGGTATAAGATCGACGGAACCGATCGGCATGAAGTTTTGAGGGAAATGGAGGATGGTACTGTTGTTCATTATCCTGGCTACGATAGACACTATATATCTTACAAGGCGTCCTTGCAAATAGTCAACACCTTGACTTCTGATGAAGGTTCATACCTCTGTCAAGTACTGATATTGCCAAATATCGGAAATCGCGAGGGATACGTCTCGTTGGATGTTTTTGGTAAGTCATTTGTTCCCAATTTAGACGAAGAGTTTATTTTTTTTCTTTGGTAAACTTGTATGTCATAAAATACGTTTACGCCATGGGGCAAATGGTTTTCTAGTCACTGAGTAAAGCGCCGCCATCGATAGACGTGTACTTTTTCTATTGCCATCAGCAACAGATTTTAAAGATGGCGGTGCCCCACAATGAGGAGTTGCGATGTCGAGTTATCGACCTTAAAATGTAAATATTGGAATCATAATGTTAAAAAAAAAAATTTATGTATTTGTCCCATCTAAATTCAATGTTTTTTTTTTCAGTGATTTCGGACAATTTTAATACAGATGCAGTCTTATTAAAGCTATTGTATCCATATCGCGTAAGGCATATTGATGTTGCCTAATTCCTACGATACAAAATTTCACACATCGAAAACTGTACATTTGAAGCACGTTTTCTAAAGAGAGTATGTGTAATTTTGGCAGTGGCAAGAATAAGCCTAATACAGCGAGCCATCTAGCCGGAATCGGCAAGGATTCTAAAAGTGCGTTGTTGTACAATGGGACATTACGTCACTGAATTACTTGAACCTGTCACAATATTAGAAAAACAAGGAGCAGAATGCTAAGAAATCTAAATTGTTGCAAAATTAACTCAGATTACTTGTGTTAATAAATAAATATATTGAAGAGACGTTCTGCATCTTATGGCACAGGCGATAAACCAAATTCACAAAATTGCAAACGTATTGTTTTATTGCTGTAATAAGACACGACAGTAAAATGTAAAATTATAAAAAACTCCAAATTCAATATTTACAAATAGACACTGATACGATTGAAGCACAGTATAATAACTTTATAGATTAAAATTTTAATAACATGGCTGTTAAAATAAGCGTTTGTTAAACTAACGGTTAAGATAGATAGATAGATAGATAGATAGATAGACAGACAGATAGTGCCTGGACCTGGATGGAATGAAGGTCGAAAATGTACATTGAGCGGCACCATTTTACAAGTGGTATAGCCACAAACTGATGACGTCAAAGATGTGTGTACTTATGGAAATGAGGTCAAAGGTTACGTTCTAAAAGGGGCGATGCATTATTTTTTGGGGAAAAGTTATGAATGGGGGCTTGAAAATTTAGGGGGAAATGATTGAAAAGAAGGGTAACACTGCTGGTGGACAGAATTGTCCCCGAGGTTATCGTTCGCCCAGTTAAAGCGATGAAATTCGTTTCTTCGCTTCGATAAAGTGTGTATGTGCGATGTATGATAGTGAGCATGCATGCGTGAGTGCTTCACGAACTCTACAACGTGTTGAAAGGTCTCAGTCAGAAAAATGTAACAACTTAGCCGGCTATTGAACCACTCTTTTTTGGGAGTGGAGATTTAGCCGACTGGTTCTGTCTCAGGCCTCTCAGCTAGGCGACTGATGCCGTATGTTGTGGGTTCGAATCCGATTGAAAACTATCCGTATTTTCTATCCTGGGTCGGTAACACTGCTGGTGGACAGAATTGTCCCCGAGGTTATCGTTCGCCCAGTTAAAGCGATGAAATTTGTTTCTTCGCTTCGATAAAGTGTGTATGTGCGATGTATGATAGTGAGCATGCGTGCGTGAGTGCTTCACGAACTCTACAACGTGTTGAAAGGTCTCAGTCAGAAAAATGTAACAAATTAGCCGGCTATTGAACCACTCTTTTTTGGGAGTGGAGATTTAGCCGACTGGTTCTGTCTCAGGCCTCTCAGCTAGGCGACTGATGCCGTATGTTGTGGGTTCGAATCCGATTGAAAACTATCCGTATTTTCTATCCTGGGTCGGTAACACTGCTGGTGGACAGAATTGTCCCCGAGGTTATCGTTCGCCCAGTTAAAGCGATGAAATTCGTTTCTTCGCTTCGATAAAGTGTGTATGTGCGATGTATGATAGTGAGCATGCGTGCGTGAGTGCTTCACGAACTCTACAACGTGTTGAGAGGTCTCAGTCAGAAAAATGTAACAACTTAGCCGGCTATTGAACCACTCTTTTTGGGAGTGGAGATTTAGCCGACTGGTTCTGTCTCAGGCCTCTCAGCTAGGCGACTGATGCCGTATGTTGTGGGTTCGAATCCGATTGAAAACTATCCGTATTTTTACTATTCCTTTCCCTCATTTTGTAGTATCCTATTACTCTATCCACGTCTTCTCAGCCAGCCTGAGACCTATGTGGAAGCAATATTTCATTTTAGCGTTAGGATGATAATGCTAAGCAGGAACTGATTAATTTATAATGTTCACTTGTAATGATTTGAAAGTCTTTTACGCATTTTCCTTCTTTTATTGAATTTATGCCTCTGCATTGATTGCTTTATTGCCTGTCTTTATTTTTTTTCTCTGCATTGTCGTGTTTGTTGTGCAGATTTGTTATTGTTTGAATATTTTTCATATTATTTGTTGTATTTGCACAGTTAAAGTATAAAATTGTCACTTGTTTAGGATGTTTTATATGTTGAAAACTTTGTGTTTGACATTTATTATTGAATTTGTCATTTGCTGCCTTTTTTACAATACGAAAGGTGTGTGTTCCGTTTTTGACAGGATACACTTTTATATAAAAGTGGTTCATCACTCAACATGTATGAAATGCAATATTTCATTGCTATTGTAGATGAAAACGTGAACAACAATTCGTTGGATATGCCACGGAAATAACATAAAAATTCCACCCATCGACGAAGTGAATTAAGTACAGAAGCAAACGAAATTCGCTGCCAATATAATGATTTAGGGTGCATATATTGTCACTAGCACGAACTTCGTCTGGTTTGTGCATTCCCAGTGTCACACATCAGCGGCAGTGGCCTCCTGAGTTGTAAACTTAGGCGTGATATTAGTTTTTAGACCGTCTCAAAACATTTGGCATAATATGGTGTTATGTGCAGAGTTGCAATGAATCGATGAAGGGGACTGTAAACTTGAAGGACAGAGAATTGAAATATGTTGAACAAGCAAAATCCACGCCTTAGCTTTATCGCCGAAACGCCTCCGCTACATGAACTCATAATAGTCTATAAAGACAAGTTGGAAATAAGTCTGAAGGTGTGAAGCCAATCCAAGTTCGCATGGCATGCATCCACATGCCTTCAAAGGTGTTGGTGTGGGCGAAGGTTTGAGGATCCACAAAATGAAGACAATGATTAGCGGTGAAATGAGAGAACTGGGGAGACCTTGACAAAGAACAATAAGCCCCTACCATTCATCGGAACAATATTGGAACCTGTAGGAACAAATCTATAAAGCTTTGGCATTACATACGCCGGTCAACAGAAATTAAAAAGCAAGCACAAATATCGCGACCAATGACTCCATTACCAAATGTGTGTCACTGTGTCGACTCAAGCTGTATTTGGACTTCCGGAACTTGAATTAATAATAGATGTTGTTTTGTTTACATCCGTGTATTCATAAATTTCCATAAAACAACCTAGCTAAAAATCTATTGGGAGGCATAAAGCAAAGATAAAGGAAACAAATTGTGGACAAAAATTAAACCAATCAATAACAGAGTTCGAACTAATGTACATGTGTGATTTTCGGTCTGTAGAAGAAGTAATGCAAATGAAAACATACAAAGATTTTTGGCCGTCATATTGATTATTATTTGCATTTGAATGAACTCTGAATTCTGTTATGTAACTGTGTGCCGTCTTTGGCAACGGCTATATTGAAAAGGGGTCAATATGGCCATTGCCGTCGGGGTCAGTTTGTACATGACAACAAATTTGATGAATAAAACGTGAGAGGGGACATATTGTACCCGGAATGAGACGGAATTATTGCCGCGATCACATGAACTAACTAACCCTAACCCTAAAAAGTCTGTGATGGTCTTCATTTGCTTGATTTTGTGTCGGGTGAAGCACAGTGGGAGCCAGGAATTGGGTTAGCTGACCAAATTGTCGGAACGGAGCGAGCGAAGCGAGCGGAGTTCAGACAATTTGGTCAGCTAACCCTAATTTCTGGCTCCCACTGTACTTCACCCGATACAAAAACTAAGCAGTCGGAGATTGTTACAGTGATTTGAAGAAAGTGCAAATTTATATTATTTTAACCTTATTAGTTAGTCAGTGCCGCATTTACGGGGCGTCTGTGTTTTGTGTACGGCGATTTTGACGTCATCAGTTTGTGGCTATACCACTTGTAAAATGTTACCCATTGAGCTTCTCTTTCGAGACATATAGCTGGAAACATTTACATTCAGCCTCGTTTTCATAAAGCTGCAAAATTTATATAAATAGGGCCTCGTTTACATACAGCTTCAAAAGTTTATATATTTATATATAGGGTCTTATTCTGATACAGCCGCACAAATTATACATTACAACTTCGCCGATGATAACTTGTACACCGATTAACACCTGTTAGTCAGATGCAAAAATCCCCACCCGTATGCATTTTGTGGCGAAGTGCAAATGCAGTTAGTTTTCTCACAGTATTAGGTAATGAGGGGATTTTTGACGATGAATTTTCTGGTCATCATTAAGGCAATGTGGAACTAGCAGGCTGTGATCACATGACCCAATCGTTACTCGTTGTCCGAACAGTTTCTTTACATAGTTGAGCGGCGAATCCACAAAAAGGGCCTTATTTAAGGAGTTTATTGTACTCACCCTACACACGGCTACAGCATACGTAATATGAAAGCTTATTATCTCTTCTTTAAGAATATTGACGAGTTGAAGCTGCCAAATAGGGCATACCTCCCTAATTTGCGTAATTCACACGGGTACCCATGTGCGGAAATGCGATATAACATTAGAAAATTCATTGTTAACTACTGTAAACATACTTTTAAACTATCAAGTGATATATCCAATGAAATGTGTTTGCCTGTAGAATACAACATTTATATCAAAAGAGATATATAAATTGATTCACCGAAATATTTTCATGTATCATTATTAGTGCACAGGATCTAGGACAAAAGTGAAACTGTTATTAATCCATCCTTTGTGTTATCATTATTATGTATATTTTAATTGACTTGAGTTCAACAACTATTAGGACCATACAACAATGACATGCTACCCATCCAAATTGAACAATACTATATGGTCGGAAACTGGCTATTAGGTGAGCTTTTATATCTACATTGTGTTACATGAGCTCATATAAGCCAAATTTTATGTGTTAAAGAGGGAGTTACCCAAATTTATCATGGTTTGCTAGGGTGTGACTCAAAATTTCTGAGTTTCTGATATAATTCCTCCGACGCCCAGGCCGTAAAGAATGACGGCTCCCTAAACAGCTGTGTACGCCTGAGTCAGAACGACCGGGACCCGTGTACGTATGGCTGATATCTCAACGAAAATTTAGAAAACAACATGAAGTTACTGCTAAGAAATTTACAAACTCTTGGCTTTGATGCATCAGCTTTTGAGCTTTTAAACCGGTAAAAAGGCATTCTGAATACAACGATAAATGTCATCCCAACGTGAAAGGCGAACACACAGGCATTCTGCAAGGGACGCTGTAATATATGCTTATATATTCATGTAATGACGTACTATTGTAGCGCGCATGTGCAGAATAAAGTAGACTCTCCTAATGCTTGAGACTAATGAACAACGGCCGCTGTGTCTCTCTATACAATACACAGTACATACACTACAAGTTGCGACGAGTCGAAAACGTCAGTGACCTTAGTGTGCAAAGTGCATTGTTCGCGCAACGTGTAAGTTGTTTCGAACAAAAACGAGGTCGGACAACAGAGAAAAAGCGGCAGATTTAATTCGGACTATCAAGCAGTTAGCGAGGAAGAGTGCCACGCCGCCGAGCGGAACTTGGGGTAGAGGATCGGAACAGTGGAAGCGATCCAGTAGCGAGAAGTAACTTCAAAGTAACTCAAAGAACTTTGAACAGTTGTTCTACACAGTGCAGTCGGGGAAAATCTCAGCGAATCTGAAGATTTAAGACAAGTTTTCAAGTGAATTCCTTTGTCTTAACTGTCACGTTAATCTAAGTTAAACAAGCGATAATGGCCATCGCCCGAATAACACGTGCAACGACTGAAACTTTCGACAAGTCAAAAGTACTTTCAAGTCTTACTTCACTAGGATGGAGACGTTTTACCGGGTCAATGGCATCATGGAGGAAGAAGGCAAGAAAGATGCGCTTTATACTGTATTGGTCAAACGGCTTTCTCCGAGTTGGAGGATATACTCCTGCCAGCAAATTCAGCAGACAAGTCACTACCAAAGATCATGGCGTGATTGGAAAAGTACTACGATCCATCACGGATGGAACTGGCTGGAGCCTACCACTTCCTAAAGCGGGACCAGAAGCCAGGTGAATCGGTGCAAGACTACATAACAGCATTTAAGGAGAAGTTGCGGGACTGTAACTACAAGGAGTGCTGTCAAGGCAGATTTTAGCAGGACAAACTAGTAACGGGACTGTACAACTCGCGAATTCGTCAGCACTTCATGACCATGAAGGACATTTCAAAGTTGGATTTCATCAAAGCGTGCGAAATCGCGGTATCTATGGAATTGGAACTTCATTAGTCGAATCAAATGGCGAAGGACACTTCAAGTAAAGGGACGATCAGTAAAGTAGTAAGCAAATGTGACTCTTCTAAGACTATACAATGTTATAGGTGTGGAAATAATCATTTGGCTAAAGATTGTCTACACAAAATGTTGAGTGTCATAAGTGTTCTAAATGTGGTCATTTTGCAAAATTTTGTAAGTCAAAACAAAAGGACAAAGATACCAAAAGCAGTAAAAAGCTGAAGTCTAATAAATCAAAATCAGTAAAGGCTGTCACTGAAGCAGATAGCGACAGTGATGATTCCAGTTGTAATGTGTATAATGTTGAGTCCTCCATTCATATGAATGTAAATGGAGAAAAATCTTGTTACTGTGTAAAACTGGATGTTAATGGTCATTATGGGAAGGTTCCATTAACTTAGGAATACCCTACTTTCCTAGAGGATCAATTTCACAGACCTGCTTTTCCTACAATGGCACTACAATAGCACCAGCTGGATTAGATAAACATAACAATGGAACATTCACACCTTTTTGATTAAAAGTCTTCTGCGTGTCACCCGAGTTGCTCAGGCAAGGACTCGGGTGTCAGGTACCATGCAAGTTAATGCAGTCGTCCCCTAATGTAAATCCGTATCCTTGCAAGTAGACACAGCAGCTGACTAAAATATCATGTCAAAGTCAGAGTATGACAATCCTTTCCGGAAAATTGCTCTGAGACAGTCGGGAATTAAATTGAAAAGCTACACTGGCGATACAATTTCCATTAGTGGTGAAATTTCGGTCGACGTGAGCTATGGAAGTCAGCGTGTCAACTTGTCACTGAAAATTGTAGATCACCATGGTAAACCAACATTACTTTGGCGAAACTGGTTAAAAAGTTAAAATTAAATTGGGGTAAGATTTTTGCATGTGTACCTAAAAAAGCTAACAAGGAAAACTCGGGTGATTGTATGACCAGTAAGACGAAAAGACAAACTTGACTTAGTCTTACCTAAGTACATTAACGTGTTTTCTGATAGCTACGATGGTATACGTGGGCGCAAAGCTCACATCCATGTAAAAAAGGGCGGCAAGCCTGTGTTTCTAAACCTCGTAGAGTTCCATATGCAAGCAGGGAAACAGTGGAGACAGAATAACAAAAGTTAGAGGAAAACGGTGTAATTGTTAACGTAGACCACTCTGAATGAAATTAGATTGTGATGTTTAAGTTATGGTGTGGGAGCTGTTCTCTCACACGTATTTGAAAATGGTGATGAAAGACCAATAGCGTATGCCTCTAGAACTCTAAGCCCGAGTGAACTTAACTATGCGCAAAAGGAGAGGGAAGCACTTTCACTGATATTTCGAGTTCAGAAATTCCATGATTTCCTGTATGGGTGGAAATTCCTCTTGGTTACGGACCATAGGCCATTGCTATCGATCTTGGGTCCGAAATCAGGTATTCCTACCATGGCAGCTGCAAGAATGTAGCGATTGGCACTGACTCTGCGGGCATATGACTATGATATAGAGTATCGTAACACACGAGCACACGTAAATTGTGATGCGTTGTCAAGACAACCAAGTCCAAGCACACAAGATGCTGAGGACAGTGTATTTGCTGTTAGTATAATAGATGAGTGTTTCCCAGTTGTAGCCTATGATATTGCTGAGGAAACCAAAGTTAATCCACTTCTTTGTAAAGTGTATGATCTTGTATTGAATGGTTGGCCCAGTTATTTCAAACATATGTCTGAGGCACTTAAGCCATTTTATCGTAGAAGAGATCAATTGTCAACAGAACAAGGTTGTATTCTATGGGGTACTCGAGTGGTGATATAAAAGAAGTTTCGTGAAAGGTTATCACACGAACTTCATTTGGAACATCCTGGAGCATATGCAATGAAAGCACTTGCCGTAGTCATGTATGATGGATAAATATTGATACGGATATTGAAGTGAAGTGAAAGCATGTTCAGTTTGTCAAAGAGTAAGACAAATGCCAGCTAAATTACCTCTACATCCGTGGGTATGGCCAATGAAACCTTTTCAAATAGTTCACATTGATTTTTGTGAAGATAAGAAATACTATTTCTTAGCTCTTGTTGATTGTCATTCTAAATTGGTAGATGTAAAACCTATGAAGAGTATAACAGCTGATCGCACTATTGATGAGCTGAGTTAAATCTTTGCAGAACATGGTCTACCTGAGCAGTTAGTTTCGGACAACGGTCCACAATTCACATCTGATGAATTTGGATTGTTTATGAAAACGAATGGCATTCAGCATGTTAAAGTACCTCCATATCACCCCAGCATCTTATGGCGCTGCTGAGAGAGCAGTGAGGTTGGTAAAAGAAGCTTTCACTAAACAAGTCTTAGCAGGAGATGCGTCTTTGTCTCTGAAATGCATAATTGGTAAATTTCTGTTTAGATACAGAACTACACCTCATAGTACAACAGGTGTAAGCTCAGCTGAAAAATTGTGTAAACGTCAGTTTCGTACTAGATTTCAATTGGTAAAACCCAGTCTTGCAAAGAGAGTAGAAAAGAAACATAAGCACAAAAAGAGCAATTTCATCGTCATAGAAAACAAGAGAGATATTTTGAAATTGGTGATATTGTAAGAGTGAAAAATCCTAGAGCCGAGTCAAAACTGGATTAGTGTTATTAGGCTCTGTAACTGAAGTCAAAGGACCTAGAAACTACATGGTCAAAATTGGGTCCATGACTAAAATGGTTCATACAGATCATATTGTAAAAACTTATAAGGAAAGTGAGCCAGGGTTCAAACAAATGAGAGTACCAGTTGCCAGTGAATCAAAGGTGTATGTAAGGGATTTCAGTCCACAACAAGTAGAGGAAATGCCTAGAGCAAATCCGACTGAAATACCAAGAGTAACCTAACGAAAATACTGCAGTTAATGGTAACAGTAAATCTGACAAAGTAACACGAGGTCAGGAGACATCAGTAAAACCAAGTGTAATTACTGAAACAATTAGAAGATCGAATAGAGTTAGAAAACCAGTAGTGAAATTAGATCCGTAGATTTTGCAATGTACTTTATTTGTAGAAATCAGGCATGTAACACTTTTTTTTGAAAGGGGAAGCAGTGTAATATGTGCTAATATATTCATATAATGACGTACTATTGTAGTGTGCATGTGCAGAATAAAGTAGACTCTCCTTATGCTTGAGACTAATGAACGGCCTCCATGTGTAACTATACAATACATAGTACATATACTACAGACGCTATCATCATTACCTTGCTGCACGCATAACACCAATCTCAGCCTGGCTACTTGTACAGCCTTACAAGACTAGTAGCCGGCCAAACGCATAAAGCATCGCCGCAGTGTAAAATCCGTAGGTCAGAAGCATTGATCATAAATTTCCAGAACAAGTGATGTTTGAAAATGTTGTATTTATCACCTCATTTAGGTTTATTGAATGACTTTCTCATCGTACTGCGTGTATAATTGTCCCGGGCATTGTCCATGCAAATTTGGGGCCTGCCTTAGCCTCCTCCGATCGTCTGTAGACTACAGCCAAACTCACAGTCCTGAGCAAATTGTACAGTTGTGAAAGTCAGATATATGTATCATGAATTTTATACAAACAATAAGTAAACAACAGAATCAAACCAGAGATTAGTTTGCTGTTGGGCTGGGTGCACACGGGACGACTTTGCAGTGAGACCGGCTGGGATCTCTCTTGTGTTAAACCATGTCTGGAGCTCCATAGCAGCCAGCCGGTAATTGTACTACATATCCGTCCTTGAAGGATTAGATACCTGTTACGTTCGATATTATTAGAAATACTTTAAATTTATTTAGTAAGACTTTACTGCATTCAAGATAGAATTTGTTCCATTCTGAGTGTTTCCACTTACGGCAACGATATACAAACTTGATGCGTTGTGTTGCCTATCCTGTACAGCGTAGCGCAGCCGTACACTAAACTTCATATGAGTAGACGGAGCAGAATCGGTCCTGTCATTTATTTTCAACGAAATGTTCATAATACTGTATAATGGAAGAAACGACTAGTTCAATGATTACAATGGTGAAGTGTTGAATTTTTATTCATATATGTTTTTCTCTCTCAATTCATTCAGCAAACTTGATCTCCGTACCATCGGTCACAACGTGCAGTGCCTTGCATGAAGTTACAATCGACTGCCTCCATCTTTCGTTTAGCTGTTCAAGACGTTTGTTTTCACGGCTCATTATAGTCGGAACAATCTCTAAACACTATATATTTATATCTTTCCGGTATTTTGCCGAACTTTTGCGCGTTTATAGCTGCACGGTCTCCAGTTTTGCTTGACCAGACCTTTCTAAAGAGCATATGTTTGTATTGACGCCATTCTAAAACTTTCGTAGATGTGGTTGAGCATGCGCTGTTGTGTAATTACGTTTCATTTCGTTTGTCAACAAAGCCTGAATTCTGGTCCGGACAATAAGTCTTTTTTATCTCATTTTACTATTAGTCATACACGTATACGAGACCGGCTGGGCATGCGAACGATTCAGTATTAATTATGGTCTACTTTAACATACTGAGAATGTCAGTGTAAACATAAATGTGAAAACATTGTTAAAAGTCCGAAATACTGGGACTTTAATATTATCATGGCTTAAGACCTAGATATTTGAAATATGGCAACCTTACCATATGGTCTACAAAATTAATGTACAGAATTTTGATTGATCAATTTTTAATGATACAATTTTATGGGCAGTGTGATTTTGAAAAATACTGGCCTTCCCTCCCTATAATTTCTCTCGAGTCCCTTCTGCATATGCCCTTGATGTACAATTCGTAAAAACAAATCGCTAGTCATCAATTCATGCACTTAGAATGCGGCGTTGAAGCCCAAATGTTGATTTATCTATAAAAATGAATCAATGAATTAATTAGAATGAAATGCACCTATTTCTAGCTTAACATGCTAATCTTGCATCATGAACTTTCATCGTTAACTTTGGTTTGCGGCACACAGATCGTGGCTCGTGCCTCATGGCACGTGGCACGTGAATTAGGCTTACCCTGCATGGCCGCCCATGAGCTGCAATCTTTGCAGCTAGACCCTTACAAGACTAACCCTAATACACGCATAGCGCTGGCGCTTGTGCTATTCGAGTGAATTTGAACTTTCCGGTTTATTTTGTGCTTGTAAGCTAGCCACAAAAATGATCGTGGTATTGCTATCAGGTGAGATCACCACTAGTGATCAGGGCTGGTCGTAGAAGAAAGGACAAGCGTCGACTATTACAACGCTCGTTCAGTGAGACCGCTGCAGTCCGTCAGCTGTGCAACCAACTTTCGCAGTACTGTAATCCTGGTGCCATAAACTCATGCACAATGATGGATGAAGGTCAATTTGTAGTAAAAAGACAGCAAATCTTAGTTTCGGACTTTCCTTGGAGCATTCAACGCAAAGAGCATGCAGGCACACGAGAGCATGGCGCTATAATGGTTTTGTTTACGAGAATTAAAAAGTGATCAGACACTCAAATCCACCAGTAAATCAGCGACACTCAGCTGAGAGATTATACGAGATTCATTGACCGTGGTATGGGGGTAGCAAGAGATCTCTTTCTACCTCCATGACATGGTCACTGAATCGCATATACTCCGTTGGCTATGTGTCGCTGGAATGTGTGACAATTTATATTCTCATAAACACAACCTAGCACCATGTCTACATCCAGGCTTCTTGCGTCAAATGTCCCGAGGAAAGCCCAACACCATGAACTTCTGTCTTTTTACCAAAATAGACCTTCATCCATCATTGTGCATGGGTTTTTTGCATCAACATTCCATTATGAATTTTTTGTCTTTAATCTCTTAAATCTGCAGACTGTGAAAGTTGGTTACACAGCTGACTGCAGTAGCCTGAGTTAACGAGTGTTGCATGGTCAACGCCTATAGCACGTGTGCCTACTTCTACGAATAGCCCTGATCATGGTGATATATCTCGCAAATAGATCAATAGCAATATAACGATCATTGTTTAGGCTACCTTATAAGCACAAAATAAACCAAAAAGTTCAAATGCACTAAGCACAAGTGCTAGCACTATGTCTGTATTGTGTAAGTCTTGCCAGGGTCTAGCTGCAAATACTGCAGCTCACGGGCGGATGTGTGCAATCTTTCTCTGATGTGCTGGCTGTGCAGCGCCAGCCCGTAGTGGCTGGCGCTGCACAGCCAACACATCAGAAAAGCTGGCGCACGGCCTGTGGGCTACTAATTTTGCAGCTAGGGTCCTTCTTAGCTCCATAGCCCTGAGTGTCCCAGCGTGGCACTAGAGGTTCACAACCCTTGTCAACCACCATATGACGACAGGAAAACACAGCTGAATCAGTTGCTAGGCTATTTAGGGTCCTTCTGTCTTGTGAAACACCAAGCCCTGCTGTATGCAGCATTGAGAACGCAACTTTTTTATGTAATTCCACTTTCGACCAACATTACATAAACATTTTGAAATCACTATCTTGTTTCGAAAACAAGGATGTATATACATAAAAATTCCGAGTACAAGCTGTCTGAGCACAAATTTGTATATACAACTTTGCAGTTGTATTACAAAAGCGAGGCCCCATATCTCTCTCTCTCTCTCTCTCTCTCTCTCTCTCTCTCTCTCTCTCTCTCTCTCTATCTATCTATCTATCTATCTATCTATCTATCTATCTATCTCTTTATATATATATATATATATATATATATATATATATATATATATATATATATATATATATATATATATATATATATATATATATATATATATATATATCAGCTGTATGAAAATGCCGGGCAGGTCATGGGAGTATAATTTGCAGGCAGGAGAAGTCAGCGTTTACTCGTCAACTGTAGTTCGTAACCTTGGTATTATGCTTGATACATCAGCATCTATTTCATTTCATGTAACCAGTCTTTGAAAATCAGCATCATTTGCATTTTGGAAAATTGGTATAATTGGTAATTTTCTTGATCAGACTATAACTGAAAAATTGGTGCATGTTTTCATCATATCTAGACTTGACTATTGTAACAGTTTATTGTATGGTCTCCCTAGTCATCAAGTTGAATACAGCAGACAGTGTACAATCATTCGAATATCCCGGGATCACTTTCAGGTCAAAAGGACAGTTTTGGAGTCAAACTGGTTTTCCACAATCAAATTTCTTGCACAACCATGGACTTATAACCACTATAGTTAAATAAAAAATATTAACATTAATAATCATGCACAGATTTTCTTAGTTTTGAACTGGAAAAAAATTCATAGTTTCATCATAGACCGCCATGCATAGTGAATCGACATTTTGATGAAATTCTAAAATCAAATTTTTTACACAACCATAGACTTGTAACCACTCTACTAGTCTAATCAAGAACATTAATATCAATAATCAAGCGAACACAAATGCAAAGATTGAAGTATTATTGTATTGGAAAAAATATATTCATACTTTCATCATAGACACCAGGCACAGTAAACAAACTTCACAGTATGTACAATAATGAAAATTATAAGAAACTGTGTATTACTGAAGTTGTACAAAGTCAAAGAAAAGAAAGAGCATTGCAATATTGTAAAATCTGGCTGAGACCATGAAAATAGTCTAAAAGGACTAGTTGACTTCATGGCCCGATAGTAAAGTAATAATTATTCAGTACAAGCTTAAGTGTGATGGAGGATAGAAACAAACACAGTTTGAATGTAGATTCAGTAAGTGAAGTTTCAATGCGTACTTGAAAACTTGTCTACTTGACAATTGTTTGAGATAGTGTTTCACTGCTGCATACCTAATGTTATGTTAAGTTCTAATTTGTTTGGGGCTATGCTACTCCCATTATTTCTATTGAGAATTTCATTATAACATTCCATGTTTTTCCCGAATTCCCACTTACTGAGTTTAATTTATATATTTTCTTTGCATGTTTTAAAACCTGGTTAATACATTACGGTAATTCTTATATATCATTATAACATCATCGTTTATGGGACGCTTCTTACTTTTTGAGAAAAGCAAACGTTTTTTTCTTTTATAGAAACACAGACAAGTATAGACAGACTTGTAACGCGTCATGCCTTTTGTTCCATGGTCGTCTCGGTAGACTATTGGCTTTTCATATTAAAATGAGCTTCAAAGGTGTTAAACCTTTTGGAGGCTTTGTTTGTGGTTGATAATTGCACGAGATTATGCGAAAAATACGACGAGATGGCATCGTACTGCCAGTCGCGCAGCAACCACAGCTACTTTGTGAGCTCTCAGGCCAGAAACACTGCTTCACGCCAATCAAAACATAACACGCCAGCAGTTTCATAAACATGTCCTTCCTTGACGCACGTGTAAAAGACAGTATGACTGACCGTAAACCATTGAGTAAAACACACTCATTATATATTCATAAACATATGAGAGGAATTTTTAAAACGGTAAAACTCACTTTCCTGAAGCTCAAAACATTCCCGTTTTCGCCACCACGTCAAGTCCGCTCAGCACCACACGACAAAAACAACACAATTTTTGCCGAACATACTTTCGCTTAACAATTGGCGAAAGTCCGAAAATTACCGAAGGATGCATGGTCGGCACTCTTCGGAAAAGAGAGGCGAGAGCAACCTGAGGCGAGGCGAACATGGATGGGTTATGTAACCGCCCTACGCCTTGAACGATACGCGTTGCGTGTCTGTCTATGTTTATCTGTGATAGAAATAAGCAAGCCTTTTGTTATCCATGGTTTCCAAATTGACTTAATACGGTGTTTTTTTGACGTCATGGGTACATGTTCCATTGCAAAAGCGTGGGATTTTTCATGAAATATATAGTAGGCATTATTCGCATTACTGCAATCATACACTTTCTGCCATAGAGTACTACTCAAGTCAGTCAAAAAGGAATCATGACTGTTACTAGAAAAAGCGAAACATGTGTGTTGCGTACGCTGTTTGAATACATGTTTCAACCCTTTTACAATTGCAAATATGGACAGGTGATCTGTGTTATGTAGGTCATTCCCCCACACTCATCATGACCTGAGTTCAATTAGTCTAGAACATTCTCAAGGTCACTGCCCTTGATGACCTCACAACCTTGAATTCAATTAGTCATGTTTGGAATGTTCTGGAAAGTTGATTAGTTGTGTAAGGGAGATAATTTTAGAACAGTAATTAGCATGTCAATAAAAGTTCTAGATTGTTCTTATATGCCTTTATAAAAGGGACGTGCACAGCTTCCAGTCAGACTTTTGGGATCGTGTCTCTTGTGTGTTACTAAACTCCAGCAGTAGTCATTCTCAAGACTTTCCAAGACCTTCACTGTCAACGCTGGATTTATACTGTGGACTTTGTGCAGCTTCAAGCCTGCAAGCCAAAGGACTGTTCATTCATCCAACTGACTGTTACAACTCTGAGACTGGAGCTTTGCCGTCCCAGCTGAGATAAGTAGTCTGTACACTTTTAAAGCTTGTACTCTATCCCTGACTTAGCAATTAGTTTTATTTTCGTAATAAATTTTGTTTAAACGTTAACTGCTGAGTTCACCCTTTTGTTCGTTTTCTCTGCACGTAACAAATTGGGGGCTTGTCCGGGATACGAATATTTTGAGCCGTTTGACAACATTTTGACAGCTTTTCAAAACTATTGTATACTGTGAACTCAGCGAAATTCAATCATGGCGGAATTCAAGCCAGACAAATTTATGGATGACCTTGATCAGGACACATTTAATTCCCTCAGAAAAGACAACCTCATAGCACTGGCCAATTTCCTTAAAGTAGATGTCAAAAGATCTATGCGCAAGCGAGAAATACAGTTCAAGATTGCAAAACATTTAGTTAATTCTGGCCATTTTGAAGAGTCTGCCTTAAAAGATTATGAGCCTGAGTCTTCCTTAAAACTCAAAAAATTGGAATTAGAAATACAGGCAGATTTCGAGCTAAAAAAATTGGCATTAGAAAAAGAAAAAGAATTACAAATGAAAGAAAAAGAATTACAAATGGAAAAGGAGAGGCAGGCATTAGAAAAAGAAAAAATACAAATGCAGTTAGAAATGGAAGAAAGACAGAAAGAGAGGGAATTGGAAATGAAAGAAAAGAATTACAAATGGAAGAAAGACAAAGGGAGAAAGAAAGAGAGGAAAAAGAAAAGGAAAGAGAATTAGCAGAACACCGACTGCAGTTAGAAATAAAACGTTTAGAGCTTGGACAGTCAGGAAAATTCTTCCCTTCAGACAAGTTTGACATCACTAAGCATTTCAGGTTAGTTCCCCCTTTCCAAGAAAAGGATGTTGATAAATATTTCCTTCATTTGAGAAAATTGCTCAAAGTCTGAACTGGCCTAAGGAGTCCTGGTCTATGCTTTTGCAGAGTGCTTTGGTGGGTAAAGCCAGAGAAATTTACATTCAGTTGTCAGTAGAGCAGGCTTCAGATTATGATTCTGTGAAGGAATTAATTCTCAAGGGTTATGAGTTGGTGCCTGAAGCTTACCGTCAGAAATTTAGGGATTGTGAGAAGGTGAAAGATCAAACTTACGTTGAATTTGCTCGAACAAAAGAACAACTGTTGATCGTTGGTGTTCTTCGGAAAAGGTCAGTCAGAATTATGACAAATTACGACAACTTGTTTTGATTGAGGAATTTAAAAGGTGCATCCGGAGTGACATCAAGACGTTTATCAATGAACAAAAGGCAGATACATTGGAGGTTGCTGCACGTTTGGCCGATGATTATTCATTGACCCACAAATCTTCATTTCTCAGCAAACCATCCCAGTCCTTTTCATACAGAAACAATGCAGGTAAATTTAACTCCTCCTTTTCATCCAAGAATTTCTCAAAGGACAGTAGGAAATCAAATGACAACAGTTCACAGAGTTCAAGTAACACTCCCACATCATCAGATCCCAAGTCTCAATCTCCTTCTGACAAACAGTTTGGTACACTTTCTTGTAATTATTGTAAGAAAGACGGCCATTTAATGTCAGATTGTTTCAAATTGAAAAGAAAACGTGAAGGTCAAAGTGGTCAAAGTGGATCTAAGCCAACCGGCTTTATTTCTTCATCAACTCAATTAGAGTCTAATAATGTGTGCAACACATTTTCTGAGGTTAAACCCCTCTTATCCCCAATTAATGAGGTCAAGGTCAATTCTTCTCAAGATAGCATTATGGGTATTTTCGAACCATTTATTCATGATGGTTTTATATCACTTTCTAGTGATTTTTCTTCCGCTACCCCTGTCAAAATTTTAAGAGATACCGGGGCTTCCCAGTCTCTTTTGTTGCAGATACCCTGCCGTTTTCTGAAAAGTCATTTTCAGGTTCTAAAGTTCTTATTAAGGGGGTAGATTGCAATGACTTAATTCCTGTTCCTCTCCATAATGTCTATTTGTCTTCGGACTTTGTTTCTGGACCTGTGACTTTAGGTATTAGGCCTTTTTTGCCTTTTGAAGGGATTCACCTTCTTCTTGGAAACGACCTTGCTGGGGACAAGGTCATTACTAATCCACTTGTGACTGATAATCCTAGTTTAGATCAAAATCCAGAGCCAATAGAGGAAGACATTCCCGGCCTTTTCCCATCATGTGCCATTACTCGAGCCATGTCAAAGAAAACTTCTGAGAATCAAAATACTCTCAAAAATAATGTCACAGATGCTGACTTAAATGACACCTTTCTCAGTCAGGTGTTTGACACGGAGCATTCCGTTATCCCTCGTGGATTTGAAACTTCAAGTAAAACTTCTGCTGACCAAAGTCAGACATTTTCTAGATCAAATCTCATTGCAGAACAACACAAAGACCCAGATATTTTGTGTTTGTTTGACAGGTTAGATGATGAAGGTAAAACTTCAGATAGCTCTGTTTCCTATTATACAAAATCTGGTATTCTCATGCGTAAATGGAGACCTCCAGACGTTTTGGTTGATGACGATTGGGCTATAAAACATCAAATTGTGGTTCCAAAGCCCTACCGTGCTGAAATATTGCGCCTGGCCCATGAAACGCCCTGGGCTGGTCATTTGGGAGTAAGGAAAACTTATCATAAAATTCTCAGTCACTTTCATTGGCCTAATCTCAGGCAGGATGTAGCACATTTCTGTAAAACTTGTCACACATGTCAAATGGTAGGAAAGCCAAATCAGACCATTCCAAAGGCCCCTTTACAGCCAATTCCTGCATTTCAAGAACCATTTAGTAGGATACTAATAGACTGTGTTGGGCCCCTACCAAAAACAAGATCAGGAAATGAGTACATGTTGACAATTATGTGTACATCAACTCGGTTCCCAGAAGCCATACCACTGAGAAATATAAAGACAAAGACTATAGTGAAAGCTTTAGTCAAATTTTTCACTTTATTTGGCCTCCCTAAATGTGTCCAGTCCGATCAAGGCTCCAACTTTATGTCTGGAATTTTTCAACAAGTAATGGATCAGCTAGGCATTAAACAGTATAGGTCATCCGCCTATCATCCAGAAAGTCAGGGTGCTCTTGAGAGATTTCATCAAACTTTGAAAAACATGATTAGGACCTACTGTTTTGACACTGAGAAGCAGTGGGATGAAGGAATTCATTTTCTGCTCTTTGCTGTTAGAGAGTCAATTCAGGAGTCTCTTGGTTTTAGCCCATTTGAGCTTGTATTTGGACATACAGTCCGTGGCCCACTTAAGCTCGTTAAAGAGAAATTCCTATCAGACGATGATGATTGTCTGAATATTTTGCAATATGTGTCAGATTTTCGTACAAAACTCTCTAAAGCATGTGAATTAGCCAGAGAAAATCTTGAGTCATCTCAGCAGTCAATGAAAACCAAATACGATAAAAACACATCAAAACGGAAGTTTGAACCAGGTCAAAAAGTTCTTGTTCTACTTCCGGTTCCTGGCAAACCACTCCATGCTCGTTACTTTGGGCCATATCTAATTGATAAGAAATTGAGTGATTTAAATTACATCATAATAACACCTGACAGGCGAAAACAAAAACAGTTATGTCACATAAATATGCTTAAGCCATATTTGGATAGGGATAATCCTACTATAACTCAGCCTGTCAGTACCGTCAGTTCTGGCCATTATGAAGATAGTGATACTGAAACTGACTTGAGTGAAAATACTCTAAACTCAAGCTGGGCTCGGTCAAGCTTCAGAACTCAGAAATCCTGGAGAAGCTGGAGTCTACAAGTTGGCACACCTCCAGCCAGAACAACAACAACAGGTGAAAGAACTGCTCCATGAATATAAACACCTGTTTCAAGATGTTCCAACGAGGACAAACGTCATCTACCACAACGAAGATGTCTGCGACAGTAATCCAGTGGAACAACATCCAGACGGACTGAATCCTGCGAAAGCAAAATATCTCCAGGAAGAAGTCAAATACCTGCTGGACAATGACTTTATTGAACCAGTAAAAGTAACTGGAGTTCGCCGTGCATACTTGTTCCCAAATCAGATCACAGTTATCGTATGTGCACGGACTTTAGGAAGGTCAACACTTTAACAAGACAGACACTTTTCCAATCCCGAGGATTGATGACTGCATCGACCGAGTGGGAAAAGCCAAGTATGTGACGAAATTTGACCTACTGAAGGGATTTTGGCAAGTCCCTCTGACGGATCGTGCTCGTGAAATATCCGCCTTTGTTACACCAGACGGATTGTTCCAGTACAAGGTGATGCCATTCGGATGAAGAACTCTCCGGCAACGTTCCAACGGATGATCAACGACGTCATATCCGGGCTAGACGGGTGTGCAGCTTACGTTGACGACGTAGTCCTGTATAGTGACACCTGGGAGGAACACATCAAGCTCATGCGGAAGTTCTTTGAGAGACTGAGCAAAGCAATGTTGACTGTCAACCTTGCCAAATCTGAGTTTGGTTGGGCTAGGGTAACTTACCTCGGACATACTGTAGGACAGGGTGAGGTAAAACCTGTTGATGCCAAAATCAATGCCATTTCAAGTTTTCCCATACCAAACTGCAAACGACAACTGATGCGCTTTCTCGGTATGGCTGGTTACTACAGAAAATTCTGTCCAAATTTCTCCACAATTACTGAGCCTTTGACTAACTTACTTAAAAAGAAAGTAAAGTTTGTTGGTCAGAGCAATGCCAACAGGCATTTGATACACTTAAAGCCATACTGCAAAGTGCCCCAGTGTTGTCTGCACCAGATTTCACTTTGCCATTCAAATTAGCTGTAGATGCTAGTGATACGGCTGCTGGTGCTGTTTTATTGCAAGAGGATAGTCATGGTGTAGATCATCCTGTTTGCTATTTTTCACGCAAATTTAACAAATCCCAGAGAAACTACTCTACAATTGAAAAAGAGTGTTTATCTTTGATATTAGCTTTACAGCATTTTGAAGTTTATGTTACTTCTTCAAATCAGCCAATAGTGGTTTATATTGATCACAACCCTCTTGTTTTTCTGCAGAAATTAAAGGCAAAAATCAGAGATTGCTAAGATGGAGTTTAATGTTACAGGAGTTTAATCTTGACATTAGACATATCAAAGGCAGAGACAATTTAATTGCAGACTGTCTCTCTCGTATTTAGAGTTAATTGTTGTTCACTTTCAAGAAATTTTACTTTAGAGTAAAACAAAATTTGAGTACTTAAATCCTTTTCAAGATTACATTTGTAAAAGAAAGATTTTCTTTGAAAAATTTTCTTTTTTTGAAGAGGGGGTGTGTTATGTAGGTCATTCCCCCCACACTCATCATGACCTGAGTTCAATTAGTCTAGAACATTCTCAAGGTCACTGCCCTTGATGACCTCACAACCTTGAATTCAATTAGTCATGTTTGGAATGTTCTGAAAGTTGATTAGTTGTGTAAGGGAGATAATTTTAGAACAGTAATTAGCATGTCAATAAAAGTTCTAGATTGTTCTTATATGCCTTTATAAAAGGGACGTGCACAGCTTCCAGTCAGACTTTTGGGATCGTGTCTCTTGTGTGTTACTAAACTCCAGCAGTAGTCATTCTCAAGACTTTCCAAGACCTTCACTGTCAACGCTGGATTTATACTGTGGACTTTGTGCAGCTTCAAGCCTGCAAGCCAAAGGACTGTTCATTCATCCAACTGACTGTTACAACTCTGAGACTGGAGCTTTGCCGTCCCAGCTGAGATAAGTAGTCTGTACACTTTTAAAGCTTGTACTCTATCCCTGACTTAGCAATTAGTTTTATTTTCGTAATAAATTTTGTTTAAAACGTTAACTGCTGAGTTCACCCTTTTGTTCGTTTTCTCTGCACGTAACATCTGAAATAGTTGCAATCATACCAATCCATAATCAAATGACAGTAGGTCTTTTACAATTTCAAATATGGACAGGTGATCTGAAATAATTGCAATCAAACCAATCCATAATCTAATGACAGTAGGTCAGAATTCGTAAGACAATAGTTGTAAACAAAGACACAAAACAGCACAGAACAGACAGAAAATATACTGTACACAAACAAAGTCATATCTATGAAAGAAAGATATATGGACCTCTGGCCAGAAGACCAAATGTAAGTTTCGATGGAACCGCATTCCAAAAAGTGATCTGTTATATCGGTAATCAAGTGGTCTATTGTTGTACATGTATTATCATTTATTCTGGTTGGGGTGTTAATGGAAGTTATACGAATTCAAAAGTGTTGAATAAGAAGTATTTAAATGAGACGATGAAGACGTATCGATAGTGAAGTCTCCTACAATTATGCATTTTTTTGTCTTTCGATGAAAGGCATTTAAGACTTTCTCAAAGCTTTCAAGAAAGTCAGATGTCTAAGTATTCGGCTTTCTATAAATTACATCAAAGACATCATTTTCCTTTGCAATGGTAACTTCAAAGAAAAGTGACTCACAGATTGCAATATGCAAATTAACCATTTGTGAGTGAGCAAGTGAGGAATGGATGTACATTGCGATACCTCCACCCTGGCCACATTCACGACTACATGTGTACAGCTGATATGATAGCAGTTGAAAAAGTGACTGATTTACATTTCTATTCAATGCAACCATGTTTATGCAATTACGGGAAAATTGTGGGTAATACATTCAGCAAATGAAGACAGTCATCAAAATGCTTACTAAGAGATCTAATATTTAAATGGAATACTGAGATTGTTGAAAGTTTGTCATTTTGATTTTTACCTTGATTAAACTCGTCGACAGTGTATGAAGAACAATCGTACTTGCAAATGTGATCTTGTGAGTTGGAGTCCATAACACAAAAGCAAAAAAGTTACTCTTGGTGTTCAATTTATACGGTTAATGTTCTTCAGTGAAGGTATTATGGTAACTTCAGAGCTGCTATCTTTGCGCGTAAAAATCTTGCCTTTGCTGGTCCAGATGTATTTCCAATTCAGTGTTTTCTTCTTTCATTTACTTGCTAAAAACAACTCTTCGCTATCGTGGTCAAGTTCTCGTTGGCGAAATATCGTTGGTGCTATTTCCTAGATGGAGTTGATGTGGCGTCTTGCCTCTAAGGAGTTTCCGAGCATAGTAAAGTTGATTTCTTGTAGATCTTCTGACAATCTGACAATGATAGGTGGTGATGGCGAAGACTCTCACCAGTTGTGACTTTGGCGTCTTGGCAGACGATGACTAATGTCAAAGTCATTTTTAGTGACTTCAACACCTACAGCCGCTGAAACTTTGACAACAATATCATCTGTTTTTTCATCATTTTGCTGTGGAATACTGTGAATTTCGATATTCTTTCGACGCCCATATTGCTGCAGTTTTTGTAGTTCTTCTTGAGTACTGCGTAACTCTTTCTCTGTGTTGGTAAGATGAAATTCAGAAATCAATTTATTGTACACAAATGCACATTTTACTTCCCAATTCAAGCAAAGTACATTTAAATACATTATCAAACATATATAATACACAGATATAGCATTTTTTGTGGGTGAAAATTTTCAATAACTTACCTGATAGACTGCGTGTATTATGATTTCATATTTTTGGATGAAGCACTAAATCAGCCACATTTTGCCTTCTTATAGTTACATAAAAAATGATGACCCTCCCTCAAATGTGTACAATACCATATCTCTTCAAAAATTCTTGTGTGATAAATTGCGACTGTCCCCCCAAAAACACCAGCCCTCCTCTCTGTAATTTGTCCCTAACATGACATTTGAGCCAATGGTAGCTGATACTGTTTTAGTTTTTCGTAGGGAGAATATAGCTGTGGTTTGACGGAGGGTCGAGTTTTAGAATGTAGAACAAGGGGGGAGGCCACATTTGACGGTACAGGGGTGCGCAAAATTCCCACGGCCCACCCCCTGTAATTACTGAAGGCTCCCTTAGTCAAAACGACCGAAAAAGCCGGCCTTGGGCTTAGTGGGCCGGGGTCAGGTGTTGGAGCATTTTCTATTCTTTCAACTATCATCATAAATTCCTGACAAACTGTGTTTAAAAACCCTTTCCCCCAAAATACCAAGGAGAGGTAAAACAAATCTAAGTTGGCAAAGAGATTTACCGCAGCTTATGAGCGCACGCACTTCCATCGTTCTGGCCTATGTACCGTGCTTTGTGTACCCGGCGTTATACGAGGGGGGGGGGGCGTATAATGCCGGGAACACAAAGCACGGAACGCAGGACTACCATCGTTCTAGCTCTGCGTTATATAACGCCGGAAACACGCAGCATCGTACGCAGGGCCATCATTGTTCCAACATGGCTGAATTGCGATGTTTCTGTGAAAGGTCACTCAGTGTAATTTGATTTTGGATGAAGACAATCAGTACTCGCATGAAAGGTTGAAACCAATCACTGTTTGAGCTGGTTGATGGGGTTTAAACTGGTAGGACATTGAAATTCGTACAGTGATCGGCTGGTCTCCAGGTCTTCACCGTGTGCAGCGCAAACTCCCATGATGCTAATATGAGACACCCTAAAAAGGTGGAAAAAAAATTGACATGCAGTTTTTGCTGGTTTCGCATGGTAAAATGCATCGGAATTCTTAAAAAGAAAATTAAAAGTGAGCGCATATATCCACAGGGGCAAAAATAGCAGATTAGTATTTGCAATGTTACAAAGTTCAACAACTTTATGCAAATATATGAATGAAAAAATCCCTGGGCTCCGTAAAAATGTAGTTCAATTACAACTACGGGGACCACTGTGAGGTCTTCACACACGTTCAATCGGTTCAATATAATTTTGTTTTTAGTTTTCTTCCATCAAAACTCACGACTTTGAAAAAAAATCACTATATAAATTCACTCTCCCCCCCCCCCCCCCCTGTGCAGTGAAATTTCTTTGCTGCGACCACCACACAACTATTTTCCATATATTAGGGGTAACATTAAAATTTATTGTATAAATCTAACTTAATTCTTAAGTTAGGTCTCAGACTCCAATCCCCACTCTAGCTCAACTGATGACCTAAAATTGAAAAACATTTCGGACACGTGTCCTGTACTAATTCTTTCATAAACGTACCAATGTACCATTGAATTAAATAAAACGGAAAACCATTATTAATTTACAAAAATAGGCCTACTCTTATTGCAACCCAACAGAACACAACAAAAACAACAAAAAGCAGTCTTGAATTATAAAATTTGCTAAAAAGAAGTAAAATCGTTTATGACTGCACAGAAATTTATTTGGCCACCCCACCCCAAACTTAAGCAATTAGGCCCTAAGTTTTTTTGTAAACATCGATCTTTTTACGTCTTCCCTTAGTAGTACTGTATATATACGGTAGGCCTACTGAGACTCGCGCGACAAGCCTAGAGTTGGAAAGAAGAATTTCTGGCGCATTTTTTCTGGCATTCAACACCTAAAACTTCTCGCAAACATATCCCCACATGTTTGGATTCATTTTAATGTATTATTTTAATCTTATTCAGACTTACCTCGTAAGCGTCATATTGGCATTGCAGAATAAACATTTTTCTGCATTTCGCATGTTTCGCCCTGCCAGTGTAGTCTGGCAGAGACCCTGCGATTCGTTTTCTTTCCTGTTGAACACGCGCGCGCCGTTCAGAGACCTCCAGGGTCCGGACGTTCTTACAAGCGACCGGACGGATCTCTACCTGATCCGTTATAGATCTCCACACATACGTAAAAAGTGACAAGTACCATAGCCAAATACTATTCAAAATGAAAAATAAAAACATACGCACATATAGGTCTACCAGCTACTAGTATATATTCTCTCACGCAGATAGATGTTCTTTTGACGTCACTACCCTTAGGAATATTCATATACTAGCAGAAACTGACAGTCGCTGTGTCTGGCAGCGCGTGCTCACAACTACAAAGCGTAGCCTTCGAATACAGGCCCATCGTGGGCGCGCACTACACAAGGCACAGCAACTAGTCTTTGCCAGTTTTGCTGTTGGCTGTACCCGCATACTGCGTCTGGTCACTTAAGACGCAGTGAACAGCAAAGTTTTACTTGGGCAACTAAGGAGGAGAAAAATAAACAACAGCCATATTTGAAGCCACAGAACAGCGCCACCAACGGCTAAAATTAGAGAGGCATCTTTGATATCATATAGGCAGAAATAAATGTATTATTGCCTCATTTGTATTGTACGTGATTGTTTTAACAGCAATATGGCGAATCAACTGTCATGTAATTTAAAATTACTTCGAAAGATATCATAAAACATCAAAACAGGTACGTTCATATAGAATAGAACATTTTTTTTTTATTTCTTGACGTGACAAAGATTACACGACTCGAATAGATACCTGTAACAGTAACAAGGTGTCGGGCAAACATCTTTTATAAACTCTTTGAATATCAAAAGTAACTTATTCCAGAAAGTTGCATTTTTAAAAAGGGACAAATGAAGAGCTAAACGAAAAAAACAATACAGTAAACAAGAAGGAAAGGTACACAGAAGCTGAAAAAATACAAACTGAAATGATCAAATACCTTTAAAAAAAGAAAAGAAAAAAAAAGAAAAAAAAGAGAAATACTTGAAATCAAATGGACACCTTGCAACTTCCAGGGTCGTTGATTCTGTAAATAGATAAGCAAAACAAGTTATTTACATCTGTACTTATTAGTATATATATAATATATCATAATGAAAGCATTTAGAAATATTTCACTCTTACTTTCATGCTTAAAATTTAGCTTTTCCAATGATACTTCAGATAAGATAAAACTGAAGGAAATTTAATCTGAACATGTGAATACATCCTAGAATAGTAAGTTTACATGAATTCATCATTACATATACTGGATCCACCATAAAGATGACTTTTCAAGCATCAATTTGAAATTGAACAAGTCATCGTTGATGACACAGTCCCACTTGTTAATGGATACTTTAATTACAAGTCCTCAGAGAGGATAGAGTCCTCTACATTAATTAAGTCAATTTTAAAAATACTGTGATACAGATGGCGCTCAATGGCCAAGAATGAGTTCCTCGGTGGTGAAAACATAAAAGCAATCTAGGCCACCATCCTAATTACAAAAGGTCATTAAATGAGTAAATTAGTAATGAATCAACAGGATGTTGCCGAACATTTTTGCATACTATCCTCACACTAACAGATTATCACCGGAACCATGTTACATTAAGTTTGATGCAGTATTTACAACACTATGTGATCGCAATCTGTACCAAGCTTCATCAAATTTGACGCAGTATTTGTGGATATATCACTCTAATTAGGAATGTTCACTACATAAACAATCACAAATAATTAAAGAGGCACTCCCACTTGGTAACATTTTTAAAACACATTCTCGTAATGCTAACGGTTGATATTTGGAGTGGCGACTGCGCGCGGATCCCGAGATATTGATAAAGACATGTCTTCAAAACAGTAAAAGTTTGAATTCCGGTGGCCCACCTAAATTCAGCTTCCGAACATCGAACGTTCGGCAATGGGGCCATTGTCAACTAAGCTATGGAGTACGAGTCTACGCTAATGCTGCTATACGCCACATTACCACTCGCGTTGGTGATCGGTCATGCCCCGAGGGGAAAGCCGAATCTTACAGACTCTGAGAAAAACGGAAAACAAAGTTTGCTGATTCTATGAGAATTCGCATAGGTGACTAGCACAGTTACGAGCGGTGATACATAGCGGCCGCCGCGTGGTATGCATAGACCACCGTCACTCTATCCAGAGGGACTGTGCATAGACGCATACCACGAGCGTGGCGAACCACAGGTACTTTGTGGCAGACGACAAAATGTAGTCATCGAAGACGGCTTATATTTTACACCTAAAAAACTGATATCTATGTGGTATAGGTTGAAAATTCAAATATAACTGATTGAGAATAATGAAACGACAAAAACTAATGAAGAAGAAGTTTTTAAAAAAATTATGTGAGGTTAAGGCATTATTATGTATATAAAGTCTTCGCAGTGGGGGTAAATTATTGGGTCATTCGAACGTTTTTAGACTCCCTAGAATATCGTTCATCATCACAACAAAACCTTCGGGGGATTTCGGGTTTTAATCTGCAACGATCGTAAAACTTCGGGATGTGAATAATACGCTCGGGAAATGACACATTTTATTCGATATCTGGCGATCCGCGTGCAGTCGTCAAGTCAAGCATCGACCGTTAGCATTAAAAATGTGTTTTAAAAATATTACCGAGTGGGAGTGCCTCTTTATTTATGACACTCATAAATGTCGTTTTTATTGTTAAAGCAATGTAAGCTCAACATCTGTATCAATTTTCATGAAATCAGATGCAGTATTTCCTGACATATCATTCTAATTATGAAACTTAGGTAATTGGCATGATACTTCTACATGCCGTTAAACAAGTTGATGTGCATATGTATGACATAGGTCAATGTACATTACCAACTTTGAATGATACTGGTGGAAATATGTCTCAGTTATGGCTCTGTACATGAACAAAACGTAAAACAATGGCCGCCATGCAGCCATATTTGATTTTACTGTCAAAACAATCGACATGCGTATGTAGGACATATGTCAATGTCCATGTACCAACTTTGAATATCAAAGTAAAACTTAAGTTGCCCACGCGGTAATAGTTCAAAAAGGAATAATAAATGCAAGATACTGGTTTGAATAACAAACTGTTACCAGAAAAACTGTTAGCAAGAAAGATTATTTGTGTGGCTATGGTATAAAACTGCTATTGATACTGGATGGTGCCAGGTTATTGACATTGTACAACAAACAACAACAACAACAACAACAACAATTTTGATGAACAAATGACAACTTTATTTGCAGATTTTAAAATATTGCAGGATAAAACTTATCAGAAACATACCAACAGTAACCCTTAAAACTACATTTGTAAAGAGAACTATGGATTCTGTTGTGAATGAAATGTAGAGACAGGGGAATAGATAATTGTACATTGTAGATACGGGAGTACTTGAATGGGTTAATTTCATTATGTGAATTAACACAAAAAGATGAGCAACTGAAGGTGCTTTGATGTCAATGATAAGTTGTTTGATATGTGAATATACAAGAAAAACACTGTGGAAACTCAGACTGCACATGATTTAAATCTTTTATATAGCTTTTTTAAACTTAAAGATACATATGTCTATCATGGATATTTTGTGGTTACTACAAGTAGATTATAGAACTGGATATTGTTGATGTTTTTACACGATCTCATGGCAGAAGACAAAATGAAAGCGAAATTAATAAAATTCTGACATGAAAATGTTGTCTGTTTGCTTGACTTTCTAATTATTGTACACTTGGTAGTCCGTGTGGGCTACCATACCATGAACTTTGGTAGCGCCACGGAAAGTTGGTAGTCTGTAGATGTGGGACCACTGTTAATTTTCGAGCCCTGATACATGTTTGAGGTAAAAATAGGAAGAAAAGTACCAAGAAAAATCAAGACTGCACTCTATTGGTCACTGGTGAAAACTAGTTTGTAATAAAAAAAAATTGTGAATTTGTGACATTGAGTAATGTTATAGATCAGTAACATAAATAGACTTCACCTGTAACATTATACATGGGGATGAGAACTGTCAACGTATGTAAACAAGATGTATTCAACCTGCACCGTTCGTTCCTAAATCTCCAGATGTAACTTTTGTAGAACAAGCTCATACTAAAAGTACAGATGCGAAATTGTTCACATAGCCAATAGCCTTAAACACCTAGAATACCTTTATAAATCATGTTTGCATATGACTGAGATAAGTGACAACCTTCCTTATATTACAAAATGCTAGAAATCTACTAGTTCTCTGAAAACTTCAGTAATGCCAAGATCTAAGTCCAACTTTAAAGGATGACACCAATATTATAAACACAATATGCACAAAATGTATACTGTAAGTCCCTGGAAACATTTCCATTGCAATGACTATGGCAATGGGAGAACCTGGGATGAGGTTTTGTTTTTCAAGTACGGCTGGGTGTGGTAGGTATTGGTTCTGGAGTTAAAGAATGACCAGTAATGTCAAGATTGCCAATTAACTGTGTTTTTACTGTGGTTGTGATCTGAAGTGACGTTAATGGCTCAGTAGACTGCTATTGATAGGTATTGGTGTACTTTCAAAGCAGCTTAGCAGGGATGGTAATCTCAGAGATGGTGATGAAGGAAGGGGTTGCATACTTCTAAGCTTGGGTGGTGACCATTGGTGTTGATGACGCAGTGGAGTCTTAATCTTGTATACATCATCATGGCGTGGTTGTTGCAGTAGATACATCCATTGGGATTGAATGTGTTGTACTATCACACGCGTTGAGTGCATGTCCTTTATGGTTGCGGGAGATTGTCATAGTTCATGAGCAAGTCCATGCATGTCCCCGACATGCAGAAATGGTAATGGCAGGTTTCTGAGTACTGAACAGAGTTGTGTTCGTATCGCCATCATTAAAGTATAGTGGATGTTTGAAGGCGATGCCTACCATGTCACGAGTTCATGACAGGTGTTGTAATATTGTCCACCGCGCTGTTGCCAAATTAGGTAATAGAGTACAACACAACCCCTGCACAGAGTGCTTCCACGCCTCCACACACTGTGGAGGGACTGTTGGTACACCAACAGAAACCTGATTGGAATGACACGACTGCCCATGATGATCACATCATCACCATGACACGGTGAATAATAATAATAATAATAATAATAATAATAATAATGATAATAATAATAATAATAATAATAATGATAAATAAATAATATTTTATTGCTTGCTTGCTTGCAAATATAGGATTTATGTGCGCTAGATGAGATATCCAGTTGTTTAGTAGATGTAACTTGGTTTTGTACGGTGTAGAAATTGTCAAATCGTTTGAAAGCAATAAAAACTGTGAATGGGACTAAAGTATAGTTTCTATTGAACTCAGGAGAGAGAAAATTTGCTAAAACACATTTCACTATGTAATTATATAGGTTAGCATTATGCTTGCAGTAAGGAGGATTTTTAAATTTTGTGTACAACAAGACACAGGTTTTTTGTTATCTATTGTGCCTTATTAAGTGCAACTGTGTCTTATAATGACAAAGCTGTCCATAGTTGTTGTTGCTCTGCGTAAGTCTTTGCCTAAGGAAAAATATTTGCTAGTTTTACCTAAAGAAGAGCAATTGAAACAAAAATAGGTTTGAAAATGAAGTGTAAAACTGGAAAAGAACAACTTTTTAGCTGTGAAAAAGAGTGGTGCCCTGTTCCAGCAATTGACATATGTAAATGTCAATGATTGACAGGGCATTGCACACTTAACCACAGCACATGAATTGCAGCACAATGAAAGCTAGAAGAAAACAATTTTGTAGGTCATATAGTCACAGGAAAATACTGATGAAAGTTGTTGCCTTTGAAGGAACTACATTTTATGTTGAATTAGTTGATGGGACTTGTTTTTGAATTATTCATCAATTATCAATGTTTCAGGGCAACAACAATGGGCTTATGATCACTGAAATATGAATCTAGTATGTAGCTGTCAATGTCATGAATATTAGTGTAGACATGATCAAGACAGGAATTATAGTCTGTTGTTTGAGAGTTGATGAGTTGCTTGTATGCATATCGATTTGTCAGTAATTGCAAGAGTTTGTCTGAGTTGACTGAATTTTGTAGAAGGTCAATGTTAAAATCCCCTATAATGATTATAAGGCCATTTGCAGAAATGCATGTGTGCAAATCAGAAATTGCATTCTTTAGGTGTGAAAATGTGGTACTGGGAGGTCTATAAGTAGCAACTATTTGAATGGTACCTAATGATGTTTCAAACTTTAATATTGTAAACTCTATATTACAAAATCTTACACTTTGTGGATTTTCTTTAGGTTGATGTTTCATATAAACAACTGTACCATAGGGTGATCTTGTTAATGCATGTGATATACCATCATTTCTGTACATCTTACAGCCAGGAATAGTGAAATCTATGTTATTATCCATTGGACCAAGTTTTGACTCTGTACAAATGAGAATATCTGTAGCTGTTAAACTGTAATCTGAAACAATGTCAGCAAAATGTGCACGGAGTGATCTTACATTTTGATAAGCAATTGTAAAACTAGCATCATTGTATTCATAAGGAAATCTAATAGTAGGCTGCAATGTAGCTTGTGTTCTGATTCGTTCCATTTCTATTTGAACAGCATTACTAACTGAAATTTTATCAGGATTCAGATTGAGTATATGAAGTCCATGAAAATGTGTGACACGACTCAGAGCAACATAATGCAAGTGATGATGTTTTCTATTTGGAAGACTCACAACAATTTCATCAAGAGTATCACCCTGTGATCTCTGTATTGTTTTAGCACTTGTTACGTGCAGAGAAAACGAACAAAAGGGTGAACTCAGCAGTTTCCGTTTAAACAAAATTTATTACGAAAACAAAACTAATTGCTAAGTTAGGGACAGAGTACAAGCTTTAAAAGTGTACAGACTACTTATCTCAGCTGGGACGGCAAAGCTCCAGTCTCAGAGTTGTAACAGTCAGTTGGATGAATGAACAGTCCTTTGGCTTGCAGGCTTGAAGCTGCACAAAGACCACAGTATAAATCCAGCGTTGACAGTGAAGGTCTTGAAAAGTCTTGAGAATGACTACTGCTGGAGTTTAGTAACACACAAGAGACACGATCCCAAAAGTCTGACTGGAAGCTGTGCACGTCCCTTTTATAAAGGCATGTAAGAACAATCTAGAACCTTTTATTGACATGCTAATTACTGTTCTAAAATTATCTCCCTTACACAACTAATCAACTTTCCAGAACATTCCAAACATGACTAATTGAATTCAAGGTTGTGAGGTCATCAAGGGCAGTGACCTTGGGAATGTTCTAGACTAATTGAACTCAGGTCATGATGAGTGTGGGGGAAATGACCTACATAACACACCCCCTCTTCAAAAAAAGAAAATTTTTCAAAGAAAAATCTTTCTTTTACAAATGTAATCTTGAAAAGGATTTAAGTACTCAAATTTTGTTTTACTCTAAAGTAAAATTTCTTGAAAGTGAACAACAATAAAATTTCTTGAAAGTGAACAACAATAATTTCTAAATACGAGAGAGACAGTCTGCAATTAAATTGTCTCTGCCTTTGATATGTCTAATGTCAAGATTAAACTCCTGTAACATTAAACTCCATCTTAGCAATCTCTGATTTTTGCCTTTAAATTTCTGCAGAAAAACAAGAGGGTTGTGATCAATATAAACCACTATTGGCTGATTTGAAGAAGTAACATAAACTTCAAAATGCTGTAAAGCTAATATCAAAGATAAACACTCTTTTTCAATTGTAGAGTAGTTTCTCTGGGATTTGTTAAATTTGCGTGAAAAATAGCAAACAGGATGATCTACCCATGACTATCCTCTTGCAATAAAACAGCACCAGCAGCCGTATCACTAGCATCACAGCTAATTTGAATGGCAAAGTGAAATCTGGTGCAGACAACACTGGAGCACTTTGCAGTATGGCTTTAAGTGTATCAAATGCCTGTTGGCATTGCTCTGACCAAACAAACTTTACTTTCTTTTTAAGTAAGTTAGTCAAAGGCTCAGTAATTGTGGAGAAATTTGGACAGAATTTTCTGTAGTAACCAGCCATACCGAGAAAGCGCATCAGTTGTCGTTTGCAGTTTGGTATGGGAAAACTTGAAATGGCACTGATTTTGGCATCAACAGGTTTTACCTCACCCTGTCCTACAGTATGTCCGAGGTAAGTCACCCTCGCCCAACCAAACTCAGATTTTGCAAGGTTGACAGTCAACATTGCTTTACTCAGTCTCTCAAAGAACTTCCGCATGAGCTTGATGTGTTCCTCCCAGGTGTCACTATACAGGACGACGTCGTCAACGTAGGCTGCACACCCATCTAGCCCGGATATGACGTCGTTGATCATCCGTTGGAACGTTGCCGGAGAGTTCTTCATTCCGAATGGCATCACCTTGTACTGGAACAATCCGTCTGGTGTAACAAAGGCGGATATTTCACGAGCACGATCCGTCAGAGGGACTTGCCAAAATCCCTTCAGTAGGTCAAATTTGTCACATACTTGGCTTTTCCCACTCGGTCGATGCAGTCATCAATCCTCGGGATTGGGAAAGTGTCTGTCTTTGTTAAAGTGTTGACCTTCCTAAAGTCCGTGCACATACGATAACTGTGGTCTGATTTGGGAACAAGTATGCACGGCGAACTCCAGTTACTTTTACTGGGTTCATAAAGTCATTGTCCAGCAGGTATTTGACTTCTTCCTGGAGATATTTCGCTTTTGTTGGATTCAGTCTGTATGGATGTTGTTTTACAGGCTTACTGTCCCCAACATCAACGTCGTGATAGATGACGTTTGTCCTCGTTGGAACATCTTGAAATAGGTGTTTATATTCGTGGAGCAGTTCTTTCACCTGTTGTTGTTGTTCTGGCTGGAGGTGTGCCAACTTTGTAGACTCCAGCTTCTCCAGGATTTCTGAGTTCTGAAGCTTGACCGAGCCCAGCTTTGAGTTTAGAGTATTTTCACTCAAGTCAGTTTCAGTATCACTATCTTCATAATGGCCAGAACTGACTGTACTGACAGGCTTTGTTTTAGTAGGATTATCCCTATCCAAATATGGCTTAAGCATATTTATGTGACATAGCTGTTTTTGTTTTCGCCTGTCAGGTGTTATTATGATGTAATTTAAATCGCTCAATTTTTTATCAATTAGGTATGGCCCAAAGTAACGAGCATGGAGTGGTTTGCCAGGAATTGGAAGTAGAACAAGAACTTTTTGACCTGGTTCAAACTTCCTTTTTGAGGTGCTTTTATCGTATTTGATTTTCATTGACTGCTGAGATGACTCAAGATTTTCTCTGGCTAATTCACATGCTTTAGAGAGTTTTGTACGAAAATCTGACACATATTGCAAAATATTCAGACAATCATCATCGTCTGATAGGAATTTCTCTTTAACGAGCTTGAGTGGGCCACGGACTGTATGTCCAAATACAAGCTCAAATGGGCTAAAACCAAGAGACTCTTGAATTGACTCTCTAACAGCAAAGAGCAGAAAATGAATTCCTTCATCCCACTGCTTCTCTGTGTCAAAACAGTAGGTCCTAATCATGTTTTTCAAAGTTTGATGAAATCGCTCAAGAGCACCCTGACTTTCTGGATGATAGGCGGATGACCTATACTGTTTAATGCCTAGCTGATCCATTACTTGTTGAAAAATACCAGACATAAAGTTGGAGCCTTGATCGGACTGGACACATTTAGGGAGGCCAAATAAAGTGAAAAATTTGACTAAAGCTCTCACTATAGTCTTTGTCTTTATGTTTCTCAGTGGTATGGCTTCTGGGAATGAGTTGATGTACACATAATTGTCAACATGTACTCATTTCCTGATCTTGTTTTTGGTAGGGGCCCAACACAGTCTATTAGTATCCTACTAAATGGTTCTTGAAATGCAGGAATTGGCTGTAAAGGGGCCTTTGGAATGGTCTGATTCGGCTTTCCTACCATTTGACATGTGTGACAAGTTTTACAGAAATGTGTTACATCTTGCCTGAGATTAGGCCAATAAAAGTGACTGAGAATTTTGTGATAAGTTTTCCTTACTCCTAAGTGACCAGCCCAGGGGGTTTCATGGGCCAGGCGCAATATTTCAGCACGGTAGGGCTTTGGAACCACAATTTGATGTTTTATAGCCCAATCGTCATCAACCAAAACATCTGGAGGTCTCCATTTACGCATGAGAATACCAGATTTTGTATAATAGGAAACAGAGCTATCTGAAGTTTTACCTTCATCATCTACCCTGTCAAACAAAGACAAAATATCTGGGTCTTTGTGTTGTTCTGCAATGAGATTTGATCTAGAAAATGTCTGACTTTGGTCAGCAGAAGTTTTACTGGAAGTTTCAAATCCACGAGGGATAACGGAATGATCCGTGTCAAACACCTGACTGAGAAAGGTGTCATTTAAGTCAACATCTGTGACATTATTTTTGAGAGTATTTGATTCTCAGAAGTTTTCTTTGACATGGCTCGAGTAATGGCACATGAAGGAAATAAATCGGGTATCTCTTGTTCAATTGGCTCTGGATCCTGATCTAAACTAGGATTATCAGTCACAAGTGGATTAGTAATGACCTTGTCCCCAGCAAGGTCGTTTCCAAGAAGAAGGTGAATCCCTTCAAAAGGCAAAAAAGGCCTAATACCTAAAGCCACAGGTCCAGAAACAAAGTCCGAAGACAAATAGACATTATGGAGAGGAACAGGAATGTAGTCATTACAATCTACCCCCTTAATAAGAACTTTAGAACCTGAAAATGACTTTTCAGAAAACGGCAGGGTATCTGCCAACAAAAGAGACTGGGAAGCCCGGTATCTCTTAAAATTTGACAGGGGTAGCGGAAGAGAAATCACTAGAAAGTGATATAAAACCATTATGAATAAATGGCTCGAAAATACCCATAATGCTATCTTGAGAAGAATTGACCTTGACCTCATTAATTGGGGATAAGAGGGGTTTAACCTCAGAAAATGTGTTGCACACATTATTAGACTCTAATTGAGTTGATGAAGAAATAAAGCCGGTGGGCTTAGATCCACTTTGACCACTTTGACCTTCACGTTTTCTTTTCAATTTGAAACACTCTGACATTAAATGGCCGTCTTTCTTACAATAATTACAAGAAAGTGTACCGAACTGTTTGTCAGAAGGAGATTGAGACTTGGGATTTGATGATGTGGAAGTGTTACTTGAACTCTGTGAACTGTTGTCATTTGATTTTCTACTGTCCTTTGAAAAATTCTTGGATGAAAAGGACGAGTTAAATTACCTGCATTGTTTCTGTAGGAAAAGGACTGGGATGGTTTGCTGAGAAATGAAGATTTGTGGGCAATGAATAATCATCGGCCAAACGTGCAGCAACCTCTAATGTATCTGCCTTTTGTTCATTGATAAACGTCTTGATGTCACTCCGGATGCACCTTTTAAATTCCTCAATCAAAACAAGTTGTCGTAATTTGTCATAATTCTGACTGACCTTTTCAGAAGAGCACCAACGGTCAAACAGTTGTTCTTTTGTTCGAGCAAATTCAACATAAGTTTGATCCTTCACCTTCTCACAATCCCTAAATTTCTGACGGTAAGCTTCAGGCACCAACTCATAGCCCTTGAGAATTAATTCCTTCACAGAATCATAATCTGAAGCCTGCTCTACTGACAACTGAATGTAAATTTCTCTGGCTTTACCCACCAAAGCACTCTGCAAAAGCATAGACCAGGACTCCTTAGGCCAACTCAGACTCTGAGCAATTTTCTCAAAATGAAGGAAATATTTATCAACATCCTTTTCTTGGAAAGGGGGAACTAACCTGAAATGCTTAGTGATGTCAAACTAGTCTGAAGGGAAGAATTTTCCTGACTGTCCAAGCTCCAAACGTTTCATTTCTAATCTTTCCTGCCTATCTTTCTCTCTCTGTCTTTCTTCCATTTCTAATTGCATTTGTATTTTTTCTTTTTCTAATGCCTGTCTCTCTTTTTCCATTTGTAATTCTAGTTTCTTGATCTCCAAATTTGTCTGCATTTCTAATTCTAATTTTCTGAGTTCAGAGGTAGACTCGGGCTCATAATCTTTCAGGGTGGATTCCTCAAATTGGCCTAAATCAACTAGATGTTTGGCAATACGGTACTGTATTTCCTCTTGCGCATAGATCTTTTGATTCTACTTTAAGGAAATTGGCCAGTGCAATGAGGTCGTCTTTTCTGAGGGAATCAAATGTGTCCTGATCAAGGTCATCCATTCCTCTGGTTTAAATTCCGCCATGATAAATTTCGCTGAGTTCACAGAATACTGTAGTTTTAAAAAGGCAGGCAAAATGTTGTCAAACGGCTCAAAATATTCGTATCCCGGACGAGCCCCCAATTTGTTACGTGCAGAGAAACGAACAAAAGGGTGAACTCAGCAGTTTCCGTTTAAACAAAATTTATTACGAAAACAAAACTAATTGCTAAGTTAGGGACAGAGTACAAGCTTTAAAAGTGTACAGACTACTTATCTCAGCTGGGACGGCAAAGCTCCAGTCTCAGAGTTGTAACAGTCAGTTGGATGAATGAACAGTCCTTTGGCTTGCAGGCTTGAAGCTGCACAAAGACCACAGTATAAATCCAGCGTTGACAGTGAAGGTCTTGAAAAGTCTTGAGAATGACTACTGCTGGAGTTTAGTAACACACAAGAGACACGATCCCAAAAGTCTGACTGGAAGCTGTGCACGTCCCTTTTATAAAGGCATGTAAGAACAATCTAGAACCTTTTATTGACATGCTAATTACTGTTCTAAAATTATCTCCCTTACACAACTAATCAACTTTCCAGAACATTCCAAACATGACTAATTGAATTCAAGGTTGTGAGGTCATCAAGGGCAGAGTGACCTTGGGAATGTTCTAGACTAATTGAACTCAGGTCATGATGAGTGTGGGGGAAATGACCTACATAACACACTTGATGGTCTGATGGGAAATTGCTTACGCAACACTTCTGCATTCTTGTACCGTCCAACTCTAAATTGTCTTGAGACTCGACTTATAGGAGTCCAAGCTGTAGTAGTTGTACTGAAATGATGTACATGTATTAAATGTTGTTTTTCTCTACGTGTTTTTGCACCAACTGATTCATCATCAAACTCAATCCAAAGTGTATTGACAGCATTGTTATCTTGTACATCAATGTATCTTAGTATTCCTGATGCACCATTGATAAGACCATCTTCAACACTTAAATTTATGCACAACTCAATACGTTGATGAACTCCAACTGATAACATTTGAAACAATCCCATGGTTTTTTGAGCTTGTTTAGGAACTGAACTTAGAATCTTAGTCTTTACAGATTGTTCAACATCACCAATGACAGTATCTATTGCTTGAAGGGTCATTTTAACACCCATCAATTTGTTAAATGCCATATTATTGTGTCTATCAACACTTTCATTATCATGAAATATGTGAACAGTGGTGTCTTTATATTGTGGAACTTGATTGTGTTCATTCAATTGTATGATTCTAGTCTCCAGAGCTTTAATATCATCAGTGGTGTGTTGACCTTCACGAAGACGGTTGAGTAACTCTGCAAATGCTACATCATCCTTTTGTCTCATGATGTCTGTCAATTCAAACAATTTGAAATGATCTTTCCAAATGTTTGTTGCTAGTGGACCATCGTGAATTTTAAGATCTTCAAAAATCCAATGATCAAAGACAGGTTTAAGTTGAAATAAATCACCAACACCTACCAAACTAACACCACCAAAAAGACTGGTGTTTCCCATAATTTGTTGGGGGCGGAGATTGATGTAGTTGAGCGTGCCGTTGCCAACCATGGAAATTTCATCAATGAAAATGATTTTCAAATTTCTGTATTTTGCCTGTAAGATGTTGAGTCTTTCTGCTGTTAATGCTTTGTAGTGAAAACCCTGACTAGCAGGTATTTGCAATGCACTATGAATAGTACTTCCTTTTATGTTGTATGCAGCTTTACCTGTGGGCGCCATTAGCAAAATTCTGAGATCATCTGGATTCTCTCCTGGGAGACTGCCCAGGTATCTTAAAAGTGCTTGGTACAGTACTTTGATGAGTAATGATTTGCCTACACCAGCTCCTCCGGTGAGAAATAGGCACAATTGAGTATCTTTTGTTTTCATCCAGTTCAACACATGATAAAAGACCTCTTTCTGCTTTTTATTGAGATTTCGTATTAATGCATGGAGATCATTTCTGTTCATTCTTGGCTGTTGTAAATCTTCTATACATGGAGTATTAACAGCAATGCCAAGGTCCTGCCCAATATCATATCATGAATGTTGTGGATCATGTGGATGATAGCATGGTAACTCAGAATGTTTTTCTGCAATTTCACTGGAATCTTGTGTTTCTTGATGTTGTGTATTTGGAGCAACAATTGTTGATGAATTTGCATCATTGTCATTGTTTTCTAAGTCCTCAATTGCTTGATTTAGGGCTTCAGCATTATGTTGATACTGAGACTTTTTTCTATCAATTTGGCTTTTCAAATGTATGTAATGTTCTTGGAATGAATCATACTGTCCTATAAGATCATTTTCAGATTTCCATGGTAAGAACAGCATGAGTAGTTCCCTATAATGTTTTTCTTTGTCTTTTTCTTTGTGGAAATTCACATATCTGATGATTTTTGATTTTGATCGCTTCTTGTATATAGGCAAGCTACTCTGTATATACCTTCAGGTGTATTTGTTATTTCGTTTAGACTGCTAGGTGTGTCATTAATATCATCTGTATTGTCTTTGTAGTTGTCATTTGAGCATGTTTGTTCATTGTTATCCCAGTAAAAATCAAACCAAGCTGCAAAATCTGCAAGACACCATGACAGTAAGGCTTTGGGCCGGCGTTGGTACTTTTTGATCAGACTATCACTTTCAATATTAGTACTTTGAGGTGGCATACCTTCAATCTCAATTAATGGTTTCAATAAGATTGTTCGCTCTTCTGGTGGTGATGTGTTTATGAATACAAAGTCTCGACTTGCTCTGCGTAAAGACATTTGTAGAACTAAATATACAGCCTCTTGAGCACTAACTTCAACATGATTGAGAAATTTATTTCCAATATGTCTAACTCTTTGTCTGATGTCTCCATTTCCTTCTCTGGCCTCTTTTGTAGCACGTTCAAGTAAGTTACTCATTCCACGTTGGGCTTTACTGATATATGAGACAATGTACATTGCACATGCATAGGGGTCTATTATAAACTGAATGTCCATGTTTGCTTGCCAAGCTTGAAGCAGCACCTTATTGTAACTATTAATTCTGATGTCATTTGGTGATCTTCTAAAAAAAATTGTCACATTTAAGAGATGAGCAAATGGCGTCAATGTATGTATCTTCATCCAAATTTAGATCATTTAGGAACTGTTCAAATGAGATTTGTTCACCCATTTTCATATCATCAAGTTTGTCTTTAATTCTTTTGTAATGTTTTTCAAGCAATGTTCTCTTTTCGTCAGGAGTATCTGGCTCAAGAGGGCACAGTATCATTGTTCTAGGCATAGGTGGTATAGGAAAGCCAAACCTGCATACACACTGACCATGTTTTTTACATGTCTTTGCATGTCGATGTAATTGGAGATTAATCAATTCCTTTAAAGAATTATCAGTACCTGAAGTCATGTTTTGGCAAGAAATGTGTTTATCAATGAACTGTGTTATGTTGTGAAGGTCATCAGTACAATACTGTGGAGCACCTTTGATCCATGCTAGCATGTGAATGTGTGGTGATCCTCTTTGTTGAAATTCAACTCTATAAAAGTAGTCTACAATATCACCAATTGGATGCAGGGAGCTTTTCAAAAATAAATGAATAAATCTGTGTACTGAGTAGTCAAAATGTCTAGCACATGTAACTGGATCTGACTGTATTAATTCACATTTAGTATTCCAAGACATATTTATAATGTCTTCATCAGTGTACTGTTTTTTGTGAACTGTTTGCCCAAGTATTTTAAGTAGATGGTGCCATCTTGTTTCAGCTGCTGAAAAACTCAGAAAAAAAGTTGGTAGACCAAGTTGACGAATCATGGCAAAAAGATCTTTCTTAGCTTTTTCCCAATATGGTGGAGAACCACGTAGTGTTCTGAGAACTCTAAAACCTTCATCAAGATGTAGTATGTTGTTAATTTGATCAGAAGATTGAAAAGAGCCAGCAGTTAGTTTTTTGCCTTCTAATTTACATTTACGTAATGACAATGTTGCTTTATCATGTATTTGTTTTATTTGTAATTTCTTCAATTTGAAAAAAATATTAGGTACAGACTTTGCAACTCTTCTATCATAATGCCTCAGTTCCCATTTACACAAAGTACTATAATGAACAGATACTTTTGTTTTTTTGCGGGGTTGGCCAGCAAATATTGTTGGAAATGATAATTCTTCTGCAAATGTATCTTGATATAATCCAGTTGGTTTATTTTGCTCACCAGGAGCATAACAATATGCACCATCTGAATCAATTACATCACTATATTCAGGTGTTAAAAGAGTATCTAGGGTTCCTGTAGCCCTGTCATCAAAATTTACTGCTTCTGTCCATTCATCATCAGAATCTGGTTCAAAAGTGTAACCCTGCATGTTAAGATCACTCTGTTCAGATATTGTGTGTTGTTTTTCTTTCAAATGATCACATTGTATATCAGTATCTGCAATAAAGTTCAATGTTTCATTATTTACTTCAGAAACATTGATTCTTTGCACATTTGGATTTGTTGTTTGGCAATTTACCAAGTTAATATCATTATGTGTACTACTTGATATCCTTTGTACTGTACCATTGGAAGCATTTCCTTCATTCGTCAAATTTTGTTTTTTTAAACTGACATTTTTTTTCATTGCTACTGAAGTCACATACATTACATTCAAATTCTCGTGAATTACTCTTTACTGGCATAAATTCATCCCATTCTTTATTTAAAGTTTCATTTTGAGGTTGCAGATTCATACTTTTTGATACTACAATCTTTTCAGCTTTATATAAAGAGCTATTTTCAACAAGCCAATGAGCAGCGTCTATAACTTTCTGTGGACGAATATTTTGAACTTGGTATGCATGCTTGAACTCCTTTTTTCTTTTCAATTTTAGAGCTATTGTCTGTGATGCATCAAGCGGTCTTGGCAAAGTACTAACGGTTGTAGAAACATCACATGGTACATTAACAATATTACCCCTCAGAGAGGTCTGTCTTCCCCTTGGTAATTCTCTCAGTTGCATGAATGGGATACGTAATGCAACAAGTCTTTCCTCAAGGTGGTGAAGTGACATTTCTTTCGGTAAAATCGGAAATGACATGTTATTATGAGTGGAACAGGGTGGGATCTTTGTCTTCTGTAAGTAAGAGTAGCATGTTTTACACAGCCATTGATTGTTGGAATTAGATAAATTTACCCAGGTTTTAGTCTTGACAGGAGGTTTTTGTTCAATGTTGTGATAATTCACCACAGTTTGCTTGTACCAAAGCTGATTACAACATACACAAACATATTGTGCACCTTGAGCAATACTTTTGTGAAAGAGTTCAATAAGTTCATCTATAGTTGTTTCTCTGGGACATTCTCTTGTGATTCTATTTGAAGTTCTATTAAATGGTGTGTCTTTAAGTCTTATGTATCGTACCTTGCGAATTGTTTCACGTTTTCTGTATTCAATACTTGAGCGTTTTTTTCTCATCGCAACTTTACTTTTGTTTCTTTCATTTTCCTTATATTGTTCATCAAGTCTTTTCTTGCCATAGCTAATTTAGAACAAGCATTACCAGAGTGACAATATTTGTCATTTGCTCTTCTTAGTTTCTTGGCAATCCTATCGATTTGTCTTTGTTGTTCTCTATATTTTTCACATTGTCGCCTTTTGTTAATTGCTATTTTATTCTTTTGTTTCTCTTTTAGTCTGTATTGTTCTTCTGACCTCTTTGTTCTCATTGCTTTTTTGTTGTTTTCTTTGTCTATTTGTTTGTTTCTTTCATCTTCTCTCCTTGTGCTTTTTGACATTTTATTTTTCTTCATTTCTCTTTGCTGATATTGTTGATCTGATCTCTTTCTGTTTGTGATTTTATTCTTTACTTTTTCCATTTGCTTATATTGTTCATCACATCTTTGTTGTCTTTTGCTATTTTATTTTTTGCTGCTTCTTTTGCTTATATTGTTCATCACATCTTCGTTTTCTCATTGCTATTTTATTTTTTGCTTCTTCTAATTGTGTATATTGCTCATCTGATCTCTTTTGCATAGCATTTGCATTTTTTGTTCTTTCATTCTGTCTGAAATCTTCTTCCATCCTTTTACGCCTCTCTGTCTCTCTCTTTGTCTAAATTGTTGATCTTGTCTTAGTTTTCTCATTGTTGTTGTTTCCTTTAAGGTAGCATCATTTTCTTTCTGTCTGCTATCATCTTTATTTACAGCAGGTGTTTGTAAAACATCATAATGGCCAGAGTCTTGTATATGACTTGTGTAAAGCAGATGAATAGTTGTTTCTCCATGACCAACTATTTCTATTGGATCACTCATATCATCAAGATAAACTGCTATTTGGATACTGTAAACTAAAGCAGCTGCATTCATTTCAATATGACCACCATATGTGGCTCTTCCAGAGATATGTACACTCATGTACTCAATATATTCTGTCCTACTTTTAATATTCCATCTTTCATACTCACACAAAACAAAGTCTTTATATTCGTTCCAATGTTCACTTACATAGTCAACTGCAGACAATCTTATCATAATATGATAATCTTCAGTACCATACATTGCATAGCTTATTGCTCGGAAGAGACAATTACCATCTCCCATTATAGATATCACTGTATACTTTTTGGCCTTTTGAAGTTGTCTTTTTTTCTGCATACGAAACTTTTTTCCAATGTTTAACATGTTGAGAGCTTTATTTTTCGTTTTCATGATACTCTTTTCTTATGGTCTAACTCTCTTGATCTCTTTTAAATTTTGCTAGCGCACGTTGATACTGGATACTGTCACTGAATTTCTAAATAGCTGTAACTTGACACTTGTCACTCTATGAGCACGAAAAGTATACACACTGATACTATTGGTAGATAATTCTCAGCTGTAATCTTTTGACAATGACCTATGCCAAATAGACACTCAGAAAATTTTTTGAAATTGGCTAATGCCAGATAGATACTTAGATAATCTTGTGACACTGGCTAATACCAGATAGATACTTAGATAATCTTGTGACACTGGCTAATACCAGATAGATACTTAGATAATCTTGTGACACTGGCTAATACCAGATAGATACTTAGATAATCTTGTGACACTGGCTAATGCCAGATAGATACTTAGATAATCTTGTGACACTGGCTAACGCCAGATAGATACTTAGATAATCTTGTGACACTGGCTTATGCCAGATAGATACTTAGATAATCTTGTAACACTGACTAACGCCAGATAGATACTTAGATAATCTTGTAACACTGGCTAACGCCAGATAGATACTTAGATAATCTTGTGACACTGGCTAATGCCAGATAGATACTTAGATAATCTTGTGACAGTGGCTAATGCCAGATAGATACTTAGATAATCTTGTAACACTGGCTAACGCCAGATAGATACTTAGATAATCTTGTGACACTGGCTAATGCCAGATAGATACTCAGATAATCTTTTTGACACTGGCTAATGCCAGATAGATACTTAGATAATCTTGTGACACTGGCTAATGCCAGATAGATACTAATATAATTGTTTACACTAATGCAAGGTAGAGAATAAGATAATGTTTTGACAGTGACAGCAATTTAGATATTCTTTTGACACTGGCAAAAGGAAAAAAAGTTGCACAACTATAAATATGACTTTAAGATGAATTTAATTTCAAGAAAAAACTACTGAGTACTGTTAACGGTTTTTGGATTGCTACAGTGCTACAATTTTTTTGTGATTCTTTAAATTATGAGACACACAAAAGGTAAAGAATGTTCTGGAACTGCTAAGACTACTTTGTGAGTGAAAATAAGAGTTTACTTTTATTTTGTTTGTGAATATGTTCTTTGATTTGAATTTATCTTTATGTAATACTAATCCTCTCAGTTGAAATCTGTTAAGAGAAAAAATGAGGTACAATGATATTAGTACAGTGCATTCTGAGTGTTAATCAAGGTAACAAAATGTGTTCATTAAAGTTTGCTTTTATTGTCCAATGCAAATGCGGAATGCTTAAAATTATGCTCATAATGTTTTAGGTATTTCATACATTCCCACTTGACCTTCTTACATGACCTACTTATACAGAATCAATATATATAAATGTGACCTAATTATGATGTCACAATGAAACGAGGTATGACTTAATATAGTGTAGATAGAAACAATGCATAGTAAAACCAGAACACATTCAGCTGATTCATATTTTATCTGCTGAAACATAGTGTCAATGAAACTTTAAATTCAATGTGGCAGGTGCAGTGAGTACTACCTGTGGGAACATGCATACCAAGTTTCAGAGTAATTTGAAGAGGGATTTCAGAGACAATGATTTTTGACCCAAAAAGGGAAAAATGCCCAAAAATACAAATATCAAACTTTCACAAGAATTTGAACAAATTTAAAAAGTCACCATAAATAACCTGCATACCAAGTTGAACCAAATTCAGACTGTGGTTACAGAATTTTAGCAATTTGCTGCAATTTCCTTTCATCACCTTAAATTGCATATTTTGACTCTCCATGGTCATTTAAATAAACTGACATTTCCATCCCTAGGTGCACTTGTAAACCAAATACTAAGATGCTAGGTGTTGCAGTTTTGGAGTTTTGGATGTACACGGACACAGTTCAGCACATACCATATTAACATACATACATATATACATATGTACACACATACATATGCTGTCGCCCTAACATATAAGCTCTCTTTGGTATAAAAACACATAACAAATGTGAGCTAAAAATACGGAATGTCATTAAATATGCAAATTAGTATATGATTTCAATATCACACACATTAATGAATCTTTCAAATGTATACACATAGTACATTTAAATATGTTCAATCAGTATTATAGGTTGGTTAAAATCATATTCATATATGGATTTATTACAGAATTTTTTTAAATATACAAATGTGCTAATAATTGGAATTTCACACTTATCAAACTGTCATAGTAACAAAATTAAATATGATGTATCTAAGTGGCCGGTTCAATTATGCACATTGATTACTGATATATGGCATGATTACAAATGTTCATGACATGCAAATGACCAAATGTTCAGCACATTTAGAGCTATGTATTACGACCATACATCAGGACACTGATGAAATTTAGAGCAATTAATTTTAATAAAATGGCCTTGTATATATTGTTCATTCAATATGTGAATTTATGATCTGTAACTCAGTGACCAATTTTTTAATATAAATACACATGATAAAACAAATCTAAGTGCTTCATATTTATATCAAATTTGGTATCACAATTCCTAAGATATCACCCACTGCACAAATTTATTCATTATGAAAAGCAGTCTACTGCTACCAAAATATCAGATCAGATCACTTGACATGCTGTCTACAAAGCGGTATGTTATCTTGATTACAAAGTTTCGAGTTACAATTTGGAAAATCACGCTTCACACAGACGGAATTACAGATACATACTGTACAAATGGACAATACCGGATACTGCATGGGCCAACATCCAACATATCCCACAAAATGTGTGGTAAAATAAATGTGGCTGCTTATAGAGAACATGAACAGATTCTCTTAGATGTATCTTGAAAACCACTTTGTAAAAAAAATTGTCATCAACAATTGTTCATATCTAGCATTTATGATAACTGTTGAATAAAACTGACAACAAAGAAAGTAGACATGAAAGGAAAAAATGAAAAGAGCTACTGTACAGTAAGTATAGCTTTCATTATCCCTGCATTATCAAACATCAAATAGTACTGAATTACCTGAAACAATATATACCCAAGGAAATTTCACCACCCATTTTAATTTATGCTATGAACGCTTACTTTACACGAAAGCGTTTGCTAACGTCTTTTGGGAAACACGTAGATTCCTGTCAAAGAATTACTAGTTTTTGAACCGGTTACTGTACAGTGTACATGCGTCAACTGAACTGAACGGATTACATCATGCTTTCTCATGTTCTAAATCTATAATGTTTACGGTAAACAAATATGGCTGCTCCCTTGTCCGACCCTTTGGCAGTGGTAATGGTTCGTAAACTCATGACACCTACTCAGTATCCAATCGTTGTGTAAAAGTAATCATAATCATGCAGTAATCGGAATCAATACAGCCAATTTAAGTTCGTTCTGTCAATACTTCAGCTTTTTAACCATGTATGCGTAGATAAGAATTTTCTACGCGGTGTAGCTTCTTTACGACGTCCATGATCGACAAAATAGCTTTAATGGAACCAACTGATGCCTTCTTCTGTTCATATTCCGCGTGGCCCGGCCGTAGGAACGCATAACACTCAGTTACGCAAATAAATCCGGAGATATTTATTCCTCTTGGCAGTACTGTATTTTAGCAGTGCGATTTCTTCTACTCAAGTTCAACGCGTGCACACTTCGGAAGTTCAAAATACACCATCGTCATATTCTATTTAATCTGTTTTACCTCCTTACAAAATAATGTACACTTCAGTGTACAGTTCAGCTCACTATGTCTATTGTTAAAGTCAATATATATTCACAAACTTCAATATTCGATGATTTATTTTGACTTTTAAAGGTATAATTATTCCCGCGATTAAAAACGCCCATTTTACGTTTGTGGCGCGACAGCTTCGCTGAAACGTGTAAATTACTGAACAGTATCTTCGGAGTTGCCCGTTTTGAAAATATATACACGTACACATGATACATTTAGGAGCTATCATTCATTTCATGTAATCTAACGACCATTCTGTTGAACCGCTATCTTTCGAGCATGAAAGTGAAAAAAACATCTTTTTTGACGTCCACAGTTGGTGTCACTCGGGATCGACGCAACAACTTGAACTTAGGGGCCCTTAGCAAAATCGTTCCAGTAGGCATCTGACCCGACAACAAACTAAAGTTCTGCATGATTCCGTAGTTTACATAAATTTAACATGAAATAATGATACATGCATAATGAATTTGAAAAGCGGTACAATTTGCTAAGCTCTTTGATTTGGCTGTAGAGACAATCGGAGCTTGGCGTACCGTTCGGCTTCCAGACATGGCTTCGACCTCCAGAAAAGACCCACCCCAATTTGCAAGGACAATTATAAATACAGCACGGCCAGCGAGTCGTGAACGGTCAATTTGGACCCCAAAAAACGTGATTGATGCAAACATTTTCAAACATGAAATGGAATTAAGAAAATTCATGATCATTGGTTCTGACAAACGAACACACGGCAGTGTTTGAATTTTATTTCTGACCCTTAACTGTCAACAACCCGATCTCTCCAAAAGAACACAATGAACCATGGAGGTAGTAGACAGTTTCCACAGTGAGGCCCAGTTTAAGGTTGTACCGACTACTCGTTTGTGTTCAATGACGTTTTAACTTTTCTGCGTACGGGGACTTTGAAACTATCTTAAGTTGATTGTTGACAGTTATACTTTCGTTTATGTGATTTGATTAATTATCATGACTACAAAGAGGCATGAGTACTTTGCTTACCCTGGTAAATGAAACGGACCTAATAATTGTCAGAATGGGAAAATTTTATTCACAAGTTCAAGAATGAAAGTCACCAACAAGACCAAATAACATGGTCAATCGCTCACATATGACAGCTTGCACACCATGAAATTTCTTACCTGCTCCTCAAGTGAACGACTTTGATTCCAAATACCACCGCTCAAACTGTATTGCTTCTGTTCTGGTCGGTCCAAAATTAGAGATCACACACGTATTCGAGGGCACCGAGAGATCAGCTGCCTGAGCGAGATCAGTGATGATGACGTGCCGAGTGCAAAGTTGAGTCACGTGATGTAGGGCTACACCATTCTTTACTACACAGAGAGGGTTCATAATCACCATACCAATTTGATGTTAACCATGGCCGTTTAAGACATATGCATTTATAAGTTATATCTTTATTACTTCATTTACAAAATTACATAAAATTCTAGGGCGTACATTAGGTATGGACCATATGTTATTGAGGGGGGTCCAGGAGGACTTAATTGTCAGGTCAAAAAATTCCATCCAGTGGCTTATTAAAAACATAGGGCCAAAACCCAATGTTCCTGAAGCTACTATACACATTTATTCAAAGCTAAATATTTCTTACTCGATAAAACATTCTAAAATAATGAACTGAGATTGACCACATTGCCAGCACTGGGTTGAGCACATAACCTATGACTGGATTTTAGCAGACTGAGACTCATCGACTTCTTTTGCAATCACTTTTCCGTAATATCTAGACTTCCTTCCATTTTCTTTTAAACTTTCCAGCTATTTGAAGAAGATGCTGTATACCTTAAATTACATCTTTGTCCTGCTGTACAATAGTCTCTCCTAATGTGCTTTTGTTACACCATGTAAAGGAAAACATCAGAACAAAAAGAAGAGGAATTAAAAAGTTCCAAAAATTGGCGAAATTAAGACAATAATACTCCTCAGTCAATTTTCCTGACCTGCCAGAATATCGAATTGTGAACCCACATGTACAGAACAAAATGTTTTGTTTATACTCACATTCATGATTCTATAGTGAACACAACCATACACATACATTTCTTTGATATTTCAAGTTTCATTCACATTTCTCAATTAATGCAGAGAAATATTGCATCCACATATTAGTACTTAATATAAATATCCGGACAAAATAAATTTCTGGAAAAGTACATGTTAAGTATTCAACCATATCAATATTACACATAGACAGTATAACAGGTCCAATAATCAAGGTACTATTTCAGATAAATAATTTCCAGGTCCAAGGAATAAATAGAAAATAACAATACACATGAGGTAATCTTGAACCTCTATTTATTTTGGTACAAGTTGCTGGTCCACAGTTTGAGTTGTTTCTATGATTTTGAGTCATCTAGGTACACATACACAAGATAATTTGCTGTATTATAGGTTTGTTTAAATTTATT